>NC_133649.1:222973274-223273274 GCF_009905375.1 Apium graveolens | reverse complement strand
TGAAAAGAAAACTCTGGGTTAAGATGTTGTTTATCTTCTGGAACACTGGAATAATGCGGGTATGACTCCTCAAGCTTGTTGTATATAATTCTTTCATCGTACTTTTCTTCTTGTCATAATGTTTGTGTTATGCTTCTCATGTCATATATCTTTTACGTTTATTTAGTTCTTGTCGTCTTTATTTGATTCGCATCCTCTTGTAGTTAGATGTACTTCTCGTAAATTTGATTTGTTATAGTGCTCTTTGTACTCATCCATTTCTTATTCACGTAGATTGTGATTTTGAGTTTGACGATAGTGATGTTATTATTAAGACCATTGTCGACAAGATTCGGTCTCTGCCAGTTTCCGAAAGGTTATGGCCTAATTCTCTCGTATGCCCCATAAGTAACGCTGGTAAAGTTAATGTTGAGGAGTTTATTGCCAACTTGAAGAAGTCGCAGAAAGTTGAAAGTAGCATTTTGAAGAAAGCTGGGTCGAAGAACATTGCCCAGAGGACTAGGGGTAAACTAGGTGTCTCCGCTGCTGTCAATCCGTCTATATCGGTTCAAAGTTTATCTTCCGAGACTCCAGAAAGTCCCAAAAGCGATCAGGACGCTGGAATGAGCACATGAGGAAAATACGCCAAAGGTACATATTGTCTCCTTACTTTCCTGGCATATGTCTCACTGGCTTTGTCTATATGGATTCTTTCGTTATCTTTGATTGAACCCTGTTTTTTAATTGTTGAATTTAAGCCCCCAACCATTAAGCCCTTTTTGATTTTTGGTAAGGATTTATTCAATAGAAGATCCCGTGAGGAGAGGTCCACTAAAACCGAATCATCCAAATCCCCTATGTTGTCTAGTCTCTTACTCAGTCCTTCCTATTAGCCCTTTGACTAAGAAGGTTCGTGTCAACCCGTCTGTGACTACCATCAGCTCTGACATTCTCATGCCGCTCATGACTCAAAGATATTCAGTTCATGTCGACCCTCACACTTTTGCACATTTACTTGATGACATGGTGCTCCCCCAATCAAAGGAGGATCTTTCTGCTAAGGAGCTTGAAGATATTCTCGACAATGCAGCTGGTTACTCCTTTCATGTAAGTTTAATTTTCCCTCTTAGATGTGTATTTAACTTTTCTTCATCTAACACTCCTGGTTGATGTCCATAGACTTATGTTTCTTTCTATTTTGTGTAGACCCTTCAAAGTGTGCTAGTTGCTCGTGAGGTCTATAATCACAAAATGCAGACGGACAAAGAACTTGAGGAGGAGCACAAGTCCTGTGTTAAAAAGTTGGAAGCTGCAGAGAAACTTGCCAAAGAGAGGCTGACTGGTATGAATGATCTTCAGAAGGAGTTTGATGAATTTTCCAACAAGGTTCAATCTCTTGAGCATGACATGCGTTCTGAAACTGAGAAGATCGTGCACCAGCAAATTATGAGAACCAGAGTTGACACTATGTTGGAGTTTCACAGGGGAGAATGGAAGACTTGGGATGTGCTTTGAGACTGTCAAAATTTACAACAAAGACTTCCCTGATGATGCCTTCCCATTGGACAAATTCGAAACCCCCGATGAAGACGTAGAGATGAAGTCCCCAAAAGACGACAGTCCTGATGAGAAGTAATTTAATATCATTGCTTTATTTCAATTAAGAACTTTTTTTCGTATCCTAGTTTTTGTTTTGCTACAGTGAATCCTTGTTTCATCTTTAAGACGGGGGATCTTAACTTGCTGGATATTTGTCATATTTTAACATCTTTGAAATGTACTTACTCCTATCTTTTCATTTCGATTACATTGCTTGATGTTAATCGTAATTGTTATTGACGTCATACATATATACTTGTTAATGCTTCATATGTACTTGTGCATATAATCATTAATTTGTTAGATTTGATTAGACAATTCCTCAGAAAGAAGAATTGCTCTAAACTGTCATTAATTAAGATTTTTAACACATTGTTATGTGTAGAATTTAAACTCAAGTGTAATTGTATTCATTAGCATACGTTGTCATTTTCTATTATAAAAATGTGTAATTTTGTTGTTAAAATTTGTCAACCCGTCGTCAAGGCACGTTATTTCGTCAACATACGTTGGTGCATGCACTCGTAGGGTGGTTAAAAGGCCTTATTCCCTCTTGAAACACACCAAGTCATTTTACACAAATTTGTAGAATGTCATTTAGGTACGTAAATATTTTAGTTTTCGTAATGGACGTCATAGCGCTTTTATTATCAACTGAATTCGTCAAGTGCATACGACACTTTCAAATTAGCGAAAATTGTAACTAGGTGATCAGCCCTTCGAGAATTTTTATTTTACACAATTGTAGAGTGATGTTGTAAAATTTTATAGAATTAAAGTGCAAACGCAAATAGGGTCTACAAGCATAATCTTATATATTTTACCCAAGTAATTCGCAACTCGAAATCATAATCACATTGTATAGTAAAGTAGCTCATAGCGAGTTGAATCATAAAATTGATCGTCCATAGATGATTTACCAAAAACAAATGATAACAAGTAGCGCACAATATCATGCCAAACACAAATGACTAACAAAGACTAATTATGTCCTAATCGACTTATTGATCAACGACTTCTAAGAACAGAAATTTAAAAAGATGAGATAGAAAACTTTACACATGATAAAGTTTTAGGTGCGAAGTATTCCAGGCTCTTGGTATTTGTGTCCTATCCATACTAGACAGTCGGTAAGCTCTGCGTCCTACAACAATATCTATGAAGTAAGGGACTTCCCAAGTGTCAGCAAACTTCCATGTCGTTATGTCCATCGTGTTCAAGAATGTTTTCCTCAGTACCATGTCACCAACACGGAAAATCCTTATGTGAACATGTTTATTATAGACATTGGCCACTCTTTGTTGATAAGAAGTTACCCTAATTTTTGCCATTTCCCTCAGCTCATCCACTATGTCCTTGTCGTGTGATAACTCTGCATTATTCACATCACTTGTCAGGAGTCCATATCTTATTTTCGGTATCATGACTTCTGTTGGTAATACAGCTTCGGTGCCATAAACTAGACTATATGGTGTTTGCCCTGTAGACGTTTTCGGAGTTGTCCTGTCTGACCACAACACCCAAGGCAATTCTTCAACCCACTTTCTTTTGCATGTCGTCAACCGTCTCTTTAAGTTGTTGATTATTATCTTGTTGCTTGACTCAGCTTGTCCATTGGCCTGAGGGTATCTTGGTGTTAATTTAATCAAGTTGATGTTCCAATGTTTGCAAAATATTTCAGTTTTATCGCTTATGAACTACGATCCATTGTCATAAATGATTTTTGATGGTACACCAAACTTGCAAAGAATGTTCCTTTTAATGAATGAAATTACTTCCTTTGAAGTCACTTGCTTGAACACCTCTGCCCTAAACCATTTTGAGAAATAATAAGTCATGGCCAACATGAACACCTTCTGTCCTGGTGCTGGTGGCATTTTTCCCACAATGTTCATTCCCCATTTCATGAAAGGCCAAGATGGAATGGACATATGAAAATGCTCAGATGGTTGATGTATGACAGGTGCATGACGTTGACAGGCGTCACATTTTTTTGCATAGTCTAGGGCATCCTGTCTTAGTGTCGTCCAATAGTATCCCAAGCGTAGAATTTTTAAAGACAAATTTCTTCCATTAGTATGATTCCCGCATTCACCTTCCTGTGCATCCCTTAGCACCATGTCTAATTCATTCCTTTTCAAACATCTCTGTAGCAGCCCTGTGGAAGATTTTTTGAATAATTCCTCATCTATAATCGTGAACCTTGATGCCTTCATCCTGAGAACCCTTGCTTCATTGTTGTTGGCTGGAATTATTCCAAATTGTAAGTAATCCTTGTATATCTTTATCCAGTTATCTCATCTTCGCTGGTGTCGTCATCACGTTGATCAAGGGTCATTATTTATGTCCCAAGAACTAGTCTTTTCATAGCAGGCTTCACGATGTGGACTACTGGGATGTTGTTTAGGTCTAAGTTTTTGAACACAACTCTCAATCCAGCCAATCCATCATCTTGCACATTATTCTCCCTTGAGACCTGTTGTATGCTGAAGTTGTTGAAATGGTTGGTTAATCCTTTTGTGATGTCGAGGTAAGCAACCATTTTAGGATCTTTGGCTTCATAAGAGCCCATGACATGGTCGACAACAAGTAATGAATCAAAGTTGACATCAATGTTTTTTATCTTCATGTTTTTAGTAATTATGAGTCCCATGATTAATGCCTCATATTCAGCTTCATTGTTCGTGGCTTTGAAGTCATAGCATATCGATTGGGCTATCATATCCCCCTGTGGTGATTTAAGGACAAGCCCCAATCCCGTTCCATTGACATTAGATGCCCCATCTGTATACAATGTCCAAGGCTTCACGTCTACTCTTGAAAGAACTTGCTGAAACTCCTGCTCAGCATCTTTCATTTGGCTTGGACTAAAATCAGCCACAAAATCAGCCAAAGCTTGTGACTTTATTGTAGTTCTCATGTCATAAGTACTTAGTCGTATTGCCCATTTCGCCATTCTCCCCATCAAATCGGGTTTACTTAAGATGTTCCTCAAAGGGAAGTTCATCATGACATGTATCTTATGTGACTCAAAATAATGTCTCAACTTAATGGAAGTCATGGCTAATGCAAGTACTAATTTTTGAAGAGATGTGTACCTTGTTTCTGCGTCTACTAAGCTCTTGCTAACGTAATACACAGGCGACTGGACACCTTCATTTTCTTTAACAAGAACGCCACTTAATGCATGATCATTCATAGATAAATACACGTACAAGTCCTCTCCTTGAATAGGTTTGGACAGAAGTGGTGGTATAGTTAGATACCTCTTAAAGTCATTTAAAACAATCTCATATTTTTCAGACCACAAGAATCCCTTGTTCTTTCTCAACACATCATAAAAAAGTTTGCACATGTCTGACGAACGTGAAATGAACCTGTTCAAGGCTGCAACTCGTCATGTCAATTTCTGTACGTCTTTGACGTTCGATGGACTTTTCAATTTGAAGATCGCCTTAATTTGTTCTGGACTTGCTTCAATTCCTGTTCTTGTCACCATATGTCCAAGGAACTTTCCTGATGACACAGCAAAGTTACATTTGGATGGGTTCAGCTTCATGTTGTATGACCTTAGTATGTCGAATACTTCTTGAAGATCATGTACATGATTTTTTGTGCTAACAGACTTGACGACCATGTAGTCGATGTACACTTCCATCGTATGTCCTATTTGATCTTTAAACATTTTGTTGACAAGTCTTTGAAATGTAGCCCCAACATTTCTTAATCCGAATGGCATGGCCAAATAACAATATATCCCCATGTCCGTTATAAACGCGGTTTTTTCGCAGTCAAACGGCTCCATTTGGATTTTATTGGAGCCATTTGACGCGTCCAAGAATGTGAGTAGCTCGTGACCAGCCGTTGAATCCACCATGGTGTCAATGTGAGGCAATGGATAGGGGACTTTAGAACAAGCCTTGTTCAAATTTGTGTAATCAACACAAACTCTCCATTTCCCATTCTTCTTCTGTACGATGACGATATTTGCTAACCACTCAGGGTATTCAACTTCTTTAATCATGCTATCCTTGATGAGCCTTTCCACCTCGTCATTTATTATCTTGTTTCTCTCGGCTGCAAACTTCCTTCATTTTTGTTGGACGGGTGTGTAGCTAGGATCCACGTTTAGATTGTGTGTAATGACGTTTGGATCGGTTCCCATTATATCATTGTGTTCCCATGCAAAAGCATCCAGCCTTGTGGTTAAGAAATTTACCAAATTGGCTTCAATTGTTGGAGAGAGGTCTTCACCTATTAATACATTCTTGTCTCCTTTCTTCAAATCTACTTCAGCTAATCGTTCCGGCCCTGTTCTTGTAGCCACAGGCATCTCATTTCCATGATGTTGGACAGCTGGTTTCAGACATGTCATGTAACAGTCCCGAGCCATATTTTGATCCCCTCTTATTTCCTGAGCTCCCCATGGTGTTGGGAATTTTAATACTTGATGATATGTTGATGCTACTGCCTGCAAGTTGTGTATCCATGGTCTTCCCATGATTATGTTGTAACTCGAATCCACATCAATAATGCAGAATTTTTCCAGGAGATTGACCCCTTGGGCATATATTGGCAACGTGATCTCCCCCAATGTGCGTTTTGTCTCACCACTAAACCCCACTAATGTTGTCGACTTCTTGATCATGTCACTTTCTACCAATCCTATTTGTGTCAATGTGCTAAGCATCATGATGTTGGCAGCACTCCCATTGTCCACCAATATTCTTTTGATTAAGCAATTTCCCATGGGTAGTGAGATGACTAGTCCATCTTGTTGTGGTTCTCGTATGTTCTTTTTTTCCGATTCGTCAAACATTAAGGATGGCAAATTGTCATTGCCAACCCCCACTTGCATGACTCGTATGTTTGTTTCTCTGAATGCTCTCTTAGCCTGTGAATATGTTGATCCACATATCTCTGACCCTCCTGAAATGAAGTTGATCACCTTGTGATGTGGTGGAGGTGATGGTTGTCTTAATGACGTCATGTTGTTTCTTCTCGGAGACACGTCATTCCCAACATAAGACGTCTTCTTTGACACCATGAATTCTGTGAGATATCCTTTCCTGGTCAGAAATTGTAGTTCTTTTCGCAAGGCCACACAGTCATAAGCTTTGTGTCTGTAATCCCCATAATAGTCGCACCATAGTTTTGAATCTGGGTTCGCTTTAGGTTTATTGCTCTTCACTGGCCACTTTACTATACCTCCCAACTTGGTAAACTCCTTCATCATGGCTGAAGGCATTATCGTGAAGCCATAGCTGTCATAAGTTGGTGGCAGATTGGGAACTTTCCTCCAGTCACTGTGTTCCTCCCTCTTCCATTCATTAGATTCTCGTGTCGAGTTGACATGTACTTCATCTCTGTTAGGTCTAGTATAGGGCTTGTAATCTCTGGACCTTGGTGTCGCAATTTTTCTTGACGGCTTGTAGTACTTCTCATCCTCCTTCATTCTATCTTCTTCCAATCTTACTTGCGCCATGGCTTTAGCTTGTACGGCATCCATTATTCGACATGGGTACTTTGTTAATTCCTCATAGAGTGGAGATTCTCGTTCTAATCCCCTCCTGAAT
Source organism: Apium graveolens (assembly GCF_009905375.1). Classification (NCBI taxonomy): domain Eukaryota; kingdom Viridiplantae; phylum Streptophyta; class Magnoliopsida; order Apiales; family Apiaceae; genus Apium; species Apium graveolens. Next base: position 223,266,120 of record NC_133649.1, on the reverse strand, counting down.
GCTTCGATAACCGTAGGGACGTCACAATTGGTGATAGCCACTTTCTCTCTGTTGAATCTCGTCAAGTAATCACGCAAAGGCTCCCTACTTCGTTGGACAATTTTATATAAATCGCTGGTTGTCTTTTCGAACACCCGACTTCTCACAAATTGCAAGTTGAACGCATCTATCAGATCAGCGAACGTCCTAATGCTTCCTTGTGGAAGGTTCACGAACCACTGCAAAGCTGGTCCTGATAGTGTAGAACCAAAACCCTTACACATACAGGCTTCTTTCAAGTCACGTGTAATTGGTATTGTGAATATTCGTTGTTTATATTGTGCAATATGTTCCAAGGGATCACTAGTTCCATCATACCGTCTCATTTGTGGTATCGGGAAACATTTTAGTATTTCTACCAAGGAGATGTTGTCATGAAAAAGGGAATCGGCATAGCTTGTTGGGGTTTCCTTTTCTAACGATTTTGAGATTCCAGGTATCCCTTCAATCAAATCCCTCATTTCTTATAGTTATTTTCTTAACTCTTCTGCGATTTGATTCTTAGACCTTGTACTCTTGTGACGCGACCTTCTCCTATCAGTCTCTCCTTGTCGATCATCACGATCATCATATCGTTGCTCGTCGCGTCTCCTTTCCATGTTATCTTCGCTATTTGGTACATCCTCCATGTCTTCTACGTCAATAACATCATCTGTTCCATTCATTGGTCCTCCATATTGGTTGTGATCTTCCGCTTCATCCATATCCAAACGTCTTATTACACTTGGGATGTTTTCTTTGTCGCTGTCTTGGTTCTCGATTTAGCCGTAGTGAGTTACTTCTTCAATACTTCATTTTCCGAATGCATCTTTTCCATTTCATCTTGTAACTGTTTAAATGTCACAGCTAGGTACCAGGAAGACAATGTTTCCTATACATTGCTAGGTACCAGGAAGACTGTACTTTTCGAGTTGGCGAGTTAATGCAGTTATGGATCGCAGAGGAATTCATAGGAAAAGCTGAAGGAGATGGAGTCGTGGAGGATGTGGCTGAGGATTATCTATATGAGCTAATTAATCACAATATAATTCAAATAGCACTGTTGCAATTGAATGGACAAGTTGGAATGTGCAGGGTACATGATCTTGTACGTGATCTTGTTATAGAAAAGGCTAGTGAGGACAAGTTGTTGGTAGTTTCAGACTTGTGTAAAGAAAATCCGAGTCACGTCCATTTGTTGCGGGGACAACCATGGCATGCCATTTACAATGGAACAGGTAAGTACTTGGATTTACTTGATCCTATTTCCGATGATCTAAATTGTGTACTTTAACACTAACTAATGGAACTAAACCCATATTAGCATAAATCAAGTTAATATACACCATATTTAAATATCTTAAATTGCTAGATCTGACCAGTGTCTGTCCACCTAGGATATCAGAAGTAATTGGGAATATGGTTCTTCTAAAATTCCTTGGCTTGACACGTCACAATGATTCTAGGACTTCTTTAGTAATTCCTTCAATAATAGGCAATTTGAAAAGGCTGCAAACTCTGCGTAGTTCGTATTTTTCTGTTTGCATTGTTCCAAGAGTGATATGTGAGTTGAAAGATTTGAGGCATCTAGTGTTGAAATTCTTTTACTTAGATGAGCTATACAGTTTTTTCATATTAGATACCACTAGAAAAAGCTCCAGACTCTAGGTTCTATTTTGTTTGATGATTGGATGCGGATTAATACTGCCAATTTGACCAGCCTCCGTTCACTTGTGATACTAACAAATATTCAATCAAGGCAAGAACATGCTTAAACGTTAGACTCTGTATCCAATTTAAGTAGTCTCCATACATTCATCGCCAAATGCAATGTCATTCCAACCATCAAACCTCTTTCATTTTACAAACATCTCAAGAAGGTCTTCTTGGTAGGTACAATGAAAGATACATCAGAAATAATTTTTTTACCAAATTCAGTGACGCATTTAACACTAGTGTGTAGTGAGTTTATCCAAGATCCAATGCCCGGTTTGGAAAGTTTGTCGAATCGTATTGGCCTCGATTTGAATAATGTTTACATCGATAATAATGTAACGCCCCCAAATCCGGGGTCAGGAATCTGGGTCGTCACGCCATCCTTCACTCATGTGTAACCTAATATTGACTCAATAATCCAACAGACCCCAATCTCATACTCGCACACACAAGTTATAACCTTAGAAATGACGTACAAAATGTAATCTTCTTTTATTACACTCAAATGTACTTTACAGGATCTCAAACAATTATTTATAACCTCTACATGAAGTTACCATAATTACGACTGATATCTTATATCTATCTGATACCTAGCACACATGAGATAAAGCTGCCAGGGATCCTCCCCATGACTGCAAGCGACTAAGTCTCACACCGGCATACTGGTTATCAGTTGTGTTGTGTCATTTAAAAGAAAGCAAGAGCGAGCTATAATGCCCAGCATAATAATGTATAGTATGAAAATGACTGTATGATAAACTCACGTAAAACATCATATTTGATATATACGTTTTCTTCAAAAATAGTTTTCCTTGGTGATACACACCTCTTTATGAAAATAATCCTTTAGTGGATTTTATTAACCTGCGAATACCTTAATAGCAAACCCAACACCTAGGCTTGGGTTACGGTATTGCATCATAATTCCAATTGGAAGAATAGGACATTGGTTGGAACCACCACATACGATGATCAGTCATACTGCGATAAAGTAACCTTTTCTACTAGTAGAAGGACGACACCTTCGTATCCTGGTTATCACCCTTGCCGCATTCGGGCAACGTGTCCCATTTTCGGGTATACACATACTTCACAAGTTCCTGAGTACACTGAGTACCTTCGCCTGCGGTACCTTTGGTAGTCCATCTAGCACACATAGTACCAGAGTCTACCCCTCCCTTGTCCTTTTAAAGGATTCTATCAATCTCGAGAACTCGAACCACATCGAAGTTCCCCAAGCGTTTTGCTTGTTGATAGAAACAGCTTTTCTCTCTAAGATATAAGTGTATATATATGTATATACGTACTTCCGAGAATTTCGGAGGAAGTACTAAGGATGTAAGTTGACCGTTGTCAACAGATAATTAATAAGGGGGAAAAGTTTCTCTTTGAAACTATATTCAAAATATTAAATAAGTCGGGATAATATTCACCGACGATCTGAAATTATTCGAATGATATTTTGAAATCAGAAAGTTTATTTTAAATCAGGATCTATGATTTTTAAATCAATAATAAACCCTTTAAGAATTAATAAATAATTAAATGATAATCGATAAATAATTAAACCTCGAATGAGTTTACTTTCTAAAAGAATACTTAAAATAATATTCCTCAACTAGTTTATGTCTACGTAGTTAATAATCTTAAATGATTAATCGGTTTGAAATAAATAATCATTGGAGTATACTACTCCCATAATAAAGGAATAAGTATATAGTATTTATTATTCGAACCATAAAATATAGTTGAGGTAATATGATCATTGGGAAATCGTTTTAATAAAAGTTCAAGGTATTTTAATGTTTCGTAAGTGGACGATGAGTCCCTTTAAAATGTACTACTATGGACTTATAATCGCCCTATAATATCACCAGGATGATTTCCGGGTTTATATTTTATAAAACAAAACTGACCGACTCTCGGTCTTACGACTTATACATCACGCTTTACTATAGCATTAATATTCTTAAATAAGCACCTCCGGAATACTTCCGGGTTTTCATCAATTTTTACTGACCGATCCTCGGTCTAAAATATATACATGCCACGCTACTCGCTTGCGTTACGTTTTCAATTATAAACACCTCCAGGATACCTTCGGGTTTTTATAATCTTACACCGACCGACTCTCGGTCTAAATATAACATTTCGAACTCAGTATGAACATATACTAGAAAATATCAACAATTGAGTAATGTAATACGTCTCAAACTTCGTAAAACAGTTTAAAGCAATCTCATGCATATATCACAGTTTTGTAAAATATTCACAACACAACAGTTCTTAAAAGGTAGGGTTTGAAAACTTGCCTGGGTATCTCGAGGTGGAGGATGCTCTAGGTTCCGCTCGGAAATCTATAATCATAAACATAATTCGTTTTGTTAGGCCACGTCCTAATTTACGGTGAATCGCACTTCATGCGTTACTTATTATGCACCCTCTAAACTTATACTACCCTTATTATTCCTTTAAGTTCTTATTCACATTATGGTCGCTTCATTTTTCTAAGTATCTTGGGTTCATTCTCTTTATCGTCGTCGGATCCGCTTATGGATTCTTACGATTTCTACTCGCGCGGTCTCGGCTCCGATATCTTTATAAAACTGAAAAATCATTGTTTTCACTTGAAATTTTTATGGCAGTTAGGAAACTCCAAATACTACTCTCTGTAAAAATTTCATGATTTATGAACATTCTTAAGTCGATGCTTTATATTTTCAAAGTTCGTGATTTGTAGCAGTTTTTATCGCGTAAATCACTTTTACCAAAACGACCATAACTTTTGATCCGTAAATCGGAATCAAGCGATTCAAGTGCCTAAATGATCCTTATAATATTTCCTATCATAATCAAGGGTTATTTTTCAATAAATACAGTTTACAACTCCGGGATTTTCTGCAGAAACTTAAAGTAACAATTCGTTGATTTTAACGGAGTTACGTTTACGATCGGGGTTTCGTTTACGCCCTAACTCTTAACACAACCACCAATAATCATCATTTCATCATCAATACAAAAACTCCTCTCAAGAACATCATGTTCTTGAGGAAACAACAATCAACCATAAATCTACTTAACTTAAACTTCAAGATCTCAACAATACCACTCCTTAAACTAAGTTTTCTACCACATAATGGATCTTAAAAATGAATCTTAAATAAAGTTGGGCCAAAGATTTTTACCTTTCTTAAAATCTTGAGATGTTTTATTGAGGATGGTGGAGGCTTGGAAGTGCTTGGTATGATTTTTATAACCAAAAACCACCATTGAAATCAAGGAACCAAAGAGAGGTTACTATTCACACTATTCACTAGTGAGTTTCTTGAATTTTATTTCACTCATCAAACCTTGATAAAAAGAGATGAAAGAATTTTCTTACCTTGGTTTAATTGCTAGGAGGCTTGAGAATTAATGGGGTGATTTTACCATGGTTAGATTTTGAGATTTGAAATTGAATTCTCCCCTTTTTCTTCAAGGGGTCGAATGGAGCGTTCAAGGGGGTATTTATACTACTCTTGGTTGCTTAGCTTGGTTGATTTTCTAGGTAACTTCTAGGAAGATGGGTTGATATCTTTCCTTGATCTTTATTCTTCCTAGTATAGCATTCTAGGTTTATTCTTTGTTGCAAATCTTAGGGACAAATCTTAGGTAGCTTCCTAGAAACTACTTGTGTTAGCTTCCTTAGCACATTATTTGGATAGCTTGTTTGATAATCCTTTGGTTAGCTTACTATTTGATAAAGTAACCATGGTTACTTTCTTACCATGGTTTAGTTAGTGCGTTACGTTTATTTAATCGTTTACGCGTTCGCTCGGTTGCTTAAACGTTTTTGTAATACTTACTCATAAATGGTTCGCGACGTAATTCCTTTCTTACAGTCTTCCCCCCTTAAAAGGATTTCATCCTGGAATCAGTTCAGAAACAGGTAGGGATATGCTCTCGCATGACAACCTTGAGTTCTCACGTTGACCTTGCAGTATTTGATCTTTTCATAAAATTTCCACTCATCTATCCAATATATTTCCGGGTACTCGTCCTCGTAGTCTTATGACCCCTACACATTACTCGACATACGTTAAGTCTGGCTACGAGTTTATTAGCTCATTTTCAATCATATGTTTAGTTTTGACGGTTAAATTTCCTAATCTCAATTCGTGGTACTTGTTATAAACTTGGTGACCGTTCGATGATGGTGCTAATTTATAAGTTAATTTTCTTAGTCCTTTAATCCTTTAACTGATTCAATAAATCTTGGGTTCAACATTTCTTTCTCTTTCGAATCTCATCACTCCCTCCTCGGGAGGTACTTTCAACAATACTCGGTCCGATACTTCGTACTTTCTGTCTTTATAGTTCTAGTCCGCATATCTCTATTATTCATCCTGGGCTGCCACTTCTAGGAATTCCTTTGGTTTGTTGACTCAACTATGGTACAGTATCTTCTGCTTACCAATTTCTTCCCATCCTAAGAGAGAACGATTCTTTCTTCCGTACAAAGCTTTATAGCCATTTCAATGCACGCATGATAACTCGTTATTGTCGATAATTCGATTAATGTCAACTGGCCACTTCATTTCCATTAAAAACTGATAACATGGACGATTAGTGCATCTTCTAGTGTTTGGAATCATCCTTCAACTTATTCGCTTCCCCCTACATCGCTCCTACTAGTGCTAGAGTTTCATTCCTTAATGTTTTCCCATTTTGGGTGCATCATCTCTATCGATTATTCTATGTAAGAAGTTCTTGTCGCATTTCTACACGCTCGTCTCCTGCAACACGCTTAGCGCCAGTTTTAACATTTCTTCCCGTAGTAATGTAAAGCATGTCATCGTCCTGTTGCCATCTTGAAGGAAGCACCATTTCATACGCAATTGATCGACACGTTTTAGGATCGTGCAACGTTCAGCTTCCGTCATCAGTCGGACTTCTTTAATCATTTCTCGTATAATATCTACAGTACTACGACACCTTCTGGGTCGTACTTGTTGTTCTCGATAGCGCCTTTGACGTATTCACGTTTATTGGTACCTGCTACTATTGGCCTTTATAGGGCGTGTATGACCTTCTTTGCCTTCTATCAGTTCCGATAATGACATCCTTCATTCTTTCACGTTGCCCTTCGTAAGGGATATCAGCGACTATTTTTCATATGCTAGCGTGGTAAGTACATCTACACAAATTATCTATCAATAATAGGCGATTCCCCAAACAGTTCCAAATAAAAGTTAAGCCGCTAGTTGTATCATCAATGGTCAGGATAGTCCTCTCATTCTACTTGTCAATTTGAGAACTCTAAGTCATTCCTCTGTCCGTCCTTTTTTGCAAAATATCTTGGGAAATAGTCCCGTTGTGAAATTAAATCTTGGGTCCTTGTGCGGTACAGTCATCACGGGGTCTCTCTGTCCCAATTATCTCTTCTACGTTCATAACAATTTTGTAGAGTGGACATCTATCGTTTGCATAATAAAGTAAGCGGTCTTATTTAATCTATCACTCAAAATCCTCAAATAGCACGACCGCTAACTTGGTTCTTGATAATCCTCCTTCAAAATTTATTATAATTAACTCTTAACCCTATTTGGGTCATCTATAAGTTGAAATCGCAAAAAATTTTAACCCTCGCCTTTCCGTTTTCATTTTCCAACTATGTCGAATACTTACTTACCTACTCGATGACATCCCCTTTCATATTATGTCATGACTAATATCCGTTTACGTTTTTAGGCATCTTTAAGTCTTCTTGTTAAGTAATAAAGCGTTCTTTTCATGTGATCCTTCTCATCAGTTACTCTGAGACTTGTCATCCTCCATATATCTTTTCCTACTTAAAGTGTCGGCCACCACATTGGTCTTTCCTTGATGATAATAGATTCCTCAATCATGACCTTTGATCAATTTGACTATATCCTCTATTTCGTGTTCAGTAAAAAAAAATTCAAAATTTTCTCATAAGTAAACTCCTTGTCCCTTTTAGTCCGAACCTTATCGCAATTATTCTAGATTATTATTAGAAACCCTTATATCACGGTCCTTAAGCTGCGTAGACATATCATTAGACATCACGCAATATCCTATTTTTATCGTCGAGTAATTCTAGCACGGGATTGCTACTAACTTTGCCTTCAATTCTTGAAAATCTTATTCCTCAAATTCATACATGCTTGGTTTTTCCCGAATTTATTAGCACCTTTCCCGATAATGTTTCATAGAAGTGTACCTCACTAATCACGTTGTATCCCTATTTTCGTTCTTCTATAACCATCTTAAAGATACTTACGATAATAACTACACATGGTATTCTTCTTTTTTTTTTTAAACAACTTACTCATCATAATGCTCCGATTGCACCATCATAGCACTGAGCTTTCAGTCTCATATTACAACAATCAGTTCTCAACTATACCTCTCTTTATTGGGAAGGCAATTAGCCTTGGAAAAAGATTTTCACGATATCGATGAAATTTAGACAATCTTAACAAGATTTCAAAATCTAACATCTGAACAATTAATGAGCTCTGAAGTAAAAGAGCCGCAACATTCAGAAAATTTATAACTTGGAAGGAAGAATATAACAAAGATTATCCTTCTATGTCCTTAAAATTCTATGTTGTGATATTATGAAGAATATCCATTGAAAGCAATGATTGTTGAATAATAACATCATACGAATGATACTTGTAAGATTTTCCCATTGAAAGAATATTTTTCTTCTCGAATAATGAAAGAAATATCGAATGACATCCTCAACCAAAGGTTAACCATTGAGGTCTCCAAGAGGTGCTATTTTGAAAGAAGGAATTTTATCCAATGATTAATAAATAAGGAAGTATATTATTCTTCAATAACTTTGTAATTTTAATTGGATATTCGTTATACAAACGAAAGAATAAAATATTTCATGAACAAAATATTTCATAAAACTGAATATGAATTCTCGTTTAAGTGGGCGACCTAGTTAGGTCTCAATTAAATCATTCTTTGAAAATTAAATACGGTATATATAATGTACTATGGAATAATCAAAATTTTATTGGAAGTGAAACTTAGCAAAATAATAACTAGTCCATATCAAGCAATATTCTCCACTGGCTTAAGAAAATGGCCAGCACAATTGGTTTGGCCCATAGCAACTAGCTAGGACGATTAGCTAGGCTTTTGCCGTATTAATTAAAATTTTGACTAGTTATGACAATTAACTAGTCATTCATGAGAACATATGCAACTAGGCATATTTCAGTTTATTTGTAAAAATCTCAACATAGTAACCTGTTAGATATATTTGATAATATCATGGCTAATATGATTTATGTTTAGATTTCAGATCTTACTTAACAGGACAAATCAGTACTTAACCATTAATCAGTACTTATACTGGAAGTCAGGACTTAAGGATATCAGTACTTATATTATCAGGAGATAATCATCAGAAGTTAGATATCAGAACTTAAGTGTTGAAGGACGTTCAGATAAGGACAGTAGCTGATTAAAGGAAAGAAGATCGAGATAAACATAAGAAGAGATATGCATGAAGAAGGAGTTCCGTGAAGAATGGAATACTTGGAAGAAAAGATATCTGATTGATATATTTTAGGAAGCAGAATTATATTCCACATCAATTAGCGTTTATCTTGTAACTGTGTAGTATATAAACACAGACATAGGGTTTACACTATAAGTGTTGTAACATTCAAGAAGATTATTCATTGTAACCCTAACAGCTCTCGTGATATTTGTTCATCACTGAGAGGTAACAGTTCCATACTGTAACAGAGTTTATTGTTTCAATAAAGTTTGTTTTCTGTTACTTAAGATATTAAAGTTCGATTTGATTGTATTATACACTGTATTCACCCCCTCTACAGTATGTGTGACCTAACAAGTGGTATCAGAGCTAATCTGTTAACACACATACAGTTAAAGATCCAAACACAATCATGTCTGACACAGAAACTCCAACTAAGCCTACAAAAACTAAAGTACCTCCAAAGACACAAATTCAAAGTCGGTATGAGACTATCAGAGTTCCCATACTGAGACCATCTGAATATCCCATATGGAAGGTAAGGATGACCATGTTCCTGGAAGCAACAGATCCAGAATACCTTGATAGAATCAAGGAAGGGCCTCACAAACCAACCAAGCTCGTTGTTGCAGTTACAGGTGAAGCAGCAAAGACCGTACCAAAGGAGAAGAGTGATTATACTGCTGAAGATATAGCATCAATTGCTAAGGATGCTAAGGTACGATACTTACTGCATAGTGCCATTGATAATGTAATGTCAAACAGGGTAATCAACTGCAAGACTGCTAAGGAGATATGGGATGCTCTGGAAACAAGGTGTCAGGGAACAGACACAATTAAGAAGAACAGGAAGACAATACTCACTCAAGAGTATGAACATTTTGACTCAAAGACTAATGAGTCATTGAATGATTTATATGATAGATTTGTCAAACTTTTGAATGATTTGTCATTGGTTGATAAAGAGTATGATCTTGAAGATTCAAACCTTAAATTCCTGTTAGCTCTTCCTGAATGCTGGGATTTGAAGGCAACGACAATAAGAGACAACTACAATCTTGATGAAACAACTCTTGATGAAATCTATGGAATGCTCAAGACTCATGAACTTGAGATGGAACAAAGAAGCAAGAGGAAAGGAGGAAAGTCAAGGACAGTTGCTCTTAAGGCTGAAGAAGAATCCCCCAAAGCAGCTTCCTCAAGGAAAGATAAGGGTAAAGCTCTTTTCATAAAGTCTGATACTAAGTCATCAAGTTCTGAAAGTGATGATGACTCAGATTCTGAAAGCTTGCCTGAGACTGATGCTGATGAGGAGATGATGAAGCTGTGTGCTCTTATGGTGAAAGGAATCACAAAGATTGCATACAGGAAGTTCAGGAAGGAAAAGAAGTTTTCCAGGAAAGGCATAAGTTCTGATAAGAAGAATTTCAGAAGATCTGAAGGCAGAGGAGGAAAGTCTGACAGAGGAGATTATACCAATGTTAAATGCTATAACTGTGGTGAGAAAGGCCACATATCTCCTGATTGCAAGAAGGTAAAGGGTGACAAAGGCAAGGCTCTTATCACAAAGCAGAAAAGCTGGACAGACACCTCAGACTCTGAAAGTGAGAAGAACTATGCATTGATGGCAAATGCTGATAAAGAAAGTGCTGAGAGCAGTTCTGAAGCTGATGAAACAAAGTTACCTCAGACTACTTATGCTTTTCATACTGATGATATTAATGAGTTGAGAAGATATCTTAAAACCATGTTTGTTAGTTATAGAGATCAAACTTTAACATGTGAAAGATTAACTTCTGAAAATCTTGCTTTTAATAAAAGAAATGATTTCTTAGAAAAAGAGTTAGTCATGTTCCATCAAACTCAGAAGGATAGAGATGATGCTTTTTATGTTAGGGATAAAGTGCTAAAAATGAATGAATCTCTAAAAACTGAGTTAGAAAAGGAAAGAGAGATTATCAGGACTTGGACTAACTCTGGAAAAACAACTCAAAATTTGCTAAGTAGTGGAAACTGGAAAGAGGGCTTAGGTTATGGAGAGGATAAGAATGATAAAGGAACTGAAGAAATTAAGCTTGTTGTTAAGCAAAAGCCAAAGTTAAAACCTGTTAAGTTTGTAACTGTAAAATCTGAAAATGAGAAATCAGAAGTTAAAGAGTAATTAACTTCTGACAAACTAAAACAGAAAAAGACAGCTGAAGTAAACATAGGCTTCATTGCAAAGAAGCAGCTTAAGTATAAGCTGAAAGATGTTAAGAATGCAAACAAGGTAAAATCACCTAGGAAAAATAGGAATGGAAAGGAAGGTGTGAATAAAAGCAATGATTATAAACCTGTTCCTGATGCTCCTAGGAAAACATGTCATAACTGTGGAAATTCTAACCATCTGTCTTCTTTTTGCAGGAAGAATAAGAATATTAACTCCTTACCTTCAAAATCAGGAGTTAAGAGTCAGTCTGTTAGATACAAACCACAAAATCCTTGTTTTTATTGTGGTAGTTTATGGCATTCCATTTATACTTGTAAGGAATATCATAGTTTGTACTATGATTATTATCAAATAAAACCTTTTTTGAAGAAAGTTTTCATTGTTCCTTCTAGTGTAAATTCTGATTCAAAGTCTGATAGTGTAAGTTCTGATAAGAAAAATGTTAACATAAACTCTGATGCTAAATCCGCTGCAAATGTTAACAAACTTAATAAGGCCAAAGGATCCAAGCAAGTCTGGGTCCTTAAAACTAATAATTAGTGGTCTTTGTGATTGCAGGGCAACCGGAAAAATATTCTAGTTCTGGACAGTGGATGTTCAGGACATATGACTGGAAATAAGGCCCTGCTATCAGACTTTGTGGAGAAAGCTGGCCCAAGTGTTTCTTATGGAGATGGCAACATTGGAAAAATATTGGGATATGGCAATATCAATCTTGGGAATGTCATAATTAAAAAAGTAGCTCTGGTCTCAGGACTTAAACACAATCTGCTGAGTATAAGTCAAATATGTGACAGAGGTTATCATGTTGATTTCTTTGAAGAACACTGTGAAATTGTGAGTAAATCTAAAGGAAAAGTTGTTCTGAAAGGATACAGGCGTGGTAACATTTATGAAGCTAAGCTTTCAACAAGTACTGATGGTTCTGCAATTTGTCTGATGAGTAGAGCATCAATTGAAGAAAGCTGGAATTGGCACAAGAAACTCTCTCATTTAAATTTTAACAATATAAATGAACTGGTCGAGAAAGATCTTGTGAGAGGACTGCCAAAGTCAGTATTTGCTCCTGATGGCCTTTGTGATTCTTGTCAGAAAGCTAAACAAAGAAAATCTTCATTTAAGAGCAAGACTGAATCATCAATTCTTGAGCCTTATCATCTACTACATGTTGATCTATTTGGTCCAGTGAATGTCATGTCTATTGTAAAGAAGAAATATGTGTTGGTCATAGTGGATGAGTTCACCAGATATACATGGGTGTATTTCTTGCACACAAAAAGTGAAACTGCATCTATCTTGATTGGTCATGTCAAATATTTGGATAAATTGGTCAAAGATTCTTTGAAAATCTTAAGGAGTGATAATGGCACTGAGTTCAAGAATTTGATAATGGAAGAGTTCTGCAAAAACCATGGAATAAAGCAGGAATTTTCTGCTCCTGGAACTCCACAGCAAAATGGAGTTGTTGAAAGGAAGAATAGAACTCTCATTGAAGCTGCACGTACAATGCTTGAAGAAGCAAAGCTTCCAACCTATTTCTGGGCTGAAGCTGTGCAGACTGCTTGTTTTACTCAAAATGCAACACTCATTAACAAGCATGGAAAAACACCATATGAGATGGTGAAGAAAAAGAAGCCAAATCTGAAGTACTTTCATGTATTTGGATGCAAGTGTTTTGTTCTCAAGACTCATCCTGAACAGCTATCCAAGTTTGATCTAAAAGCTGATGAAGGAATCTTTGTTGGATATCCACTTTCCACAAAAGCCTTCAGAGTCTATAATTTGAGAACAAAAGTGGTCATGGAATCTATCAATGTCTCTTTTGATGACAAGAAGATTACTGGTCTTGAAGATTTCATTGACCACTGATCAGCTGAGATTTGAAAATGAAGACTCAAATTCTGATACTGAAAATCCTGACAGTCTAAGTCCTGATACTGTAAACTCTGATGGATTAAACTCTGATGTTATTGAAACTGTGGTGACTACGTCAAAGGAAGATGCACCTATGCAGGGGGAGCATACTCAAGATCTTACCACATCTCAAGAAACATCATAACATACATCTGGCTCTTCAAGTTCTGATTCATCAAGTTCTGATAAGCCAAGTTTTGATAGTGTTGAAAATCTAAATTCTGAAGAATCCAACTCAGAGAGCATAGTTTCAGGGGGAGCATCCAGTTCTAGAGAAAACCTTCCATTTGCAAGGAAGTGGACAAAATCACATACACCTAATTTGATAATTGGAAATCCTGATACAGGTGTCAGAACTAGAACAGGTACTTCAAATGAATGTCTTTACAATTCTTTTCTCTCTCAGACTGAGCCAAAGAAAGTGGAAGAAGCTCTTCAAGATGCTGATTGGGTGCAAGCAATGCAAGAAGAGTTAAATGAATTTGAAAGAAACAATGTCTGGACCCTAGTGCCAAGACCAAAGAATAGATCTGTTGTTGGTACAAAGTGGGTATTCAGAAATAAAACTGGCAGTGATGGCATAATTACAAGGAATAAGGCAAGGCTGGTTGCAAAAGGATATTCTCAACAGGAGGGAATTGATTATGATGAAACATTTGCACCAGTTGCTAGGTTAGAAGCCATAAGGATATTTTTGGCTTATGCTGCTCACAAAAAGTTTACTGTCTTTTAAATGGATGTGAAAAGTGCTTTTCTCAATGGAGAATTGGAGGAGGAAGTATATGTTGAACAACCTCCAGGCTTTGTAGATTCCAAACATCCAGATTATCTCTACATGCTTGATAAAGCACTTTATGGACTTAAGCAAGCTCCTAGAGCATGGTATGAGACTTTAGCTCAGTTTCTTCTGGAAAGTGGATTCAACAGAGGAACAATAGACAAAACACTGTTCTACCTCAACCATGGAAAGGACTTACTTCTGCTCCAGATTTATGTTGATGATATCATTTTTGGGTCTACAAATGACAGACTTTGCAAGAAGTTTGCCAAACTGATGCAGTCAAGATATCAGATGAGTATGATGGGGGAACTTAGCTATTTTCTGGGCCTTCAAGTCAAGCAGAATGAAGAAGGCACTTTTATTTTTCAAACTAAGTACACCAGAAACTTGTTGAAGAAATTTGGAATGCAAGATTGTTCAAGTGCATCCACTCCCATGGCCACTGCAACAAAACTGGATAAGGATACTGGTAAATCAGTAGATATTACTGATTACAGAGGTATGATTGGCTCTCTACTCTATCTAACTGCTAGTAGACCTGATATCATGTATGCTACCTGTCTTTGTGCAAGATTTCAAGCAGATCCAAAAGAACCTCACTTAACAGTTGTGAAAAGAATTTTTAAGTATCTTAAAGGAACAGCTGATCTGGGATTGTGGTATCCTAGAGAATCAGATTTTAAACTAATAGGTTACTCAGATGCAGATTTTGCAGGTTGCAAAATTAACAGGAAAAGCACAAGTGGAAGCTGCCAATTCCTTGGAGGCAGATTGGTTTCTTGGTTCAGCAAGAAACAAAAGTCAATTTCCACATCAACTGCAGAAGCAGAGTATATTGCTGCAGGAAGCTGTTGTGCACAGATTCTTTGGATGAAGAATCAGTTACTGGATTATGGGTTAACATATTTCAAAATCCCTATTTATTGTGATAATCAAAGTGATATTGCTATGACAGGTAATCCAGTTCAACACTCTATGACAAAGCACATCAGCATCAGGTACCACTTCATAAGGGAACATGTGGATGAAGGTACAGTGGAATTGCACTTTGTTCCAACAGATCAACAACTAACAGATATCTTCACAAAACCATTGTGTGAAGCCACTTTTACAAGATTGGTAAATAAACTTGGAATGCTTTCAGGTTCTTTTTCTAAATCTGCCTAGTTTTGTTCTGATGCATCAGACTTTATGATCAGTATTTATAGAATGTAATCTCTTTGTGTATTCTGTGATTAATTGAAATATGCGTTTAAGTACTGATTGTTGTCTGATATATGATTCTAAACTCTGATAAGTGATATGTCTGTTTAAGTTACTATTCAGTCCTATGAGGATAACTGTGCTAGATACTGACCTAGTAGTCTTCAATAAACAAATGATCCCATGTAAGAAGTAATTATTTCTGTGGAAATCTTATGACACAAGCAAATTCTGATAATTGAGCTTAGTTGAGTTTACTTTTTTTATCTTATTACTAAGTCACAAATTAGAATAATGTTACTCATCTGTTAAGTTCTGATACTAGTAAAACTGCTGAATATACTAAGTGCTGATAAACCTCACTTATCAAAAGAAAAAGCAAAAGGATCAAAAAATAGAATCAGGTACTCCTTTGAGATCTAGAGTAAAAATGTGTAAGGGAAGACCCAAGTGCATTGTTGGTATTAAGTAAATATGCATTAGAAAAGCAAAATATTTTCTTGGTGACTTTTCACACTTTATGATTATTGGAGAAATACTCTGATAATAGCATAAATTCTGATAAGCAGTCGTGACTCACTTTCACTGAGAAGCCACTGTAAAATAGAATTTAAAAAGATGCATAAAATTAGCACAAAACAGTTGAGGTGGACTCAAGCATGAACTCATTCATCAGTAGGTTTCAGGATAATGACAGCTCTTTAGCAAAATTTTAGTTATGCCTTATTTCTAAGATGTAGTGAAGTGAATCAGACTTTACTCTTTGTCTGCTATTTAGCTTGATGCACACACTAATCACTCCATCTGAATGATGAAAATTACTGTGGTGGTCTATGTTATTTTAGATAAACAGTCATTGTGTTATTTTGCACTAATTCTGATGACAAGTTCTGGTTGCATATTCTAAAGATTAAGTTCTGAAGAGTATAACTCAGAACTTGTATGAGGATTTACTCAGATAGGCATTCTTTTTTCGAGTTAAGAAATTATGTTCTGATGACTGTTAAGTTCTGATATAAGTCTAAGTTCTGATATTACAGTCTAAATTCTTTACTTGACTTATCTGTGGATAAAATTTGATAACAGTCTCGGTTCAAACTAGAATATGTTGAAGTGGAAGATTAATAGTCACTATGGTTAGGGTTAATGGTATTCGTACTTGAACAGTCCACTTTTACTTGTTTCTTGATAGATCTGTTTATTCTGATGTCCAACCAACTGCAACCACCCAAACACCACAACAATCAGCACCTACCACTCATTCTACTCAACCTACCCTCAGGAAATATCTCAAATCCTATCTCTCCACTTCACAGACTGTTCAACCCTCATCCTCAGCACCTACTGTGAAGCCTTCATCCTCCAAGCCAAAGAGGACAAAGACTGTTCCTCAAACACCTCAAAAGAGAAGGAGGATTGCCTTGAGAGATGAATCTGATACTGAGGACCAGGTTCCTTCTTCAGAACCTGTTGTAAGTGAAGCTGAGAAAGAGACTTCTCAGAAGGATTCTGGAATTGGGGGATCTAGGCTTCTCAAAAGGCTTAGAAGAATGATAGTTCCTGAAACTCTCAAGGAATCCAAATCAACAAAGAGATACAAGAAATAGAGGGTAAAAAGGCCAGTTTCAGATGATGAAGAGGAAGCAGCTAAGGAAGGGGATCAGGAATCTCTGATCTCACAAGACAAGGAATTTGCTACAGTCACTTCTTCTCCATCAACTCCATCTAAGGAAGCTGTTTCTGAAAAGGCTAACACACCATCTGTGTCTCCTGTTGATCCAGGCACAAGTGCTGATATTGATGTTCAAAACTTGGTTGTGCCTGAAGTAATTCTCTTAGAAGCTCCAACAGCAACTAATCCTTCAACAACACCTGTTACTGATGCTGTTCAAACTCCAGAGTTATCTACAACACCTTCTCTGCATTAAGATGCTGATGATCAGACTTTAGGTGAGCATCAGGATATGGCTGTTGATCAGAACTTAGAACCAGATCAGCAATTAGAGGATGCTGAAGCCTCCATTGCTACACACACTGTTGTCTTATCAGAAAAAACTGATTCTTTAAGTTCTGATGCTGCAAATGCTGGAGATACTGGTGATGCTGCTCCAACTGCAGATGCTGATGAAGCAGGTCCTTCAGGACATGCTCCTCAACAAACTATTCTTAAGTCTGAACTTATTAAGAAATTTGTTACCCGAGAAGCACCAGTGCCTTGGAGTGAAACTCCTGCAGGACGGGAGTGGACTAAGGAATGGAACTCAGTTTCATGTGTTCCAAATGATATTCATCTTGCTGAGCAATTGACTAAAGCTGATGAAATGTTAAATTCTGATGATTTCAAAACCCAGCTTAGAGTCACTACATTGAGTACTAAGCATCTACAAGGTCTTCATTCAACTACTAGTGCAGAGCTACACAAGATTCAGGAAGAAATTATTAAGCAAGGAGAAGTTTTGGAAAATTGATAAGAAAAAGTTCTTCCAACCTACCTTTGACAGGATTGCTTCTATTGAGAAGACTCAAGATCATCAACAAGCTCAGATTGGTGATATTCTGAAAAATCAAGCTTCTCAGCAATCACAACTCAATGAAATCCAATCTTCAGTGGAATTGCTTGTCTCTCTTCTATTACCTGCTGATGCCAAAAAGGGGGAGAAAGTAATTAAGTCCAAATGCAAGACTGACAAGACACTGAAAGGGAAGGATGATGGAAAAGATGATCAAGGAAGCTCTGGAATGGGTAGAGGTCATAGTCAAGGTAGAAGATTCACATCAAGACAAGCTGAAATCACAAGTCACAGGACAAGTTCTGATACTGGGAAAAGAATAAGTTCTGCTACTGGTAAAAGGATAAGTTCTGATGAACTTTTAGATCTTGATGAAGAAATGTCAAGACAATTATTTCTTCAGGAAAATCCAGGAATGGACTTGGAGAGTTTAATGGAAGAAGAAGCCAGACTTAAATCAGAGAAAGTTGCATCTAAATCTGAAGCTTCTGGTAAAAAGCCACTTCCAAAACTCAAAGGCATTGTGATCAAAGAAAGGACACATACTGAAGCAACATTGGCTAAATCACAACCGCAGATAGATCCAAGATCCAAGGGTAAAGAAAAGGTTGGTGAACCTATCAAGGTTTATGTGCCTCCTGAGAATGAAAAAATTACTGATAAAAAGGATGATCTTGCTCTGACTTCAAGAAAAGTTCTTAAAACAACCTCTGACATGGCTCAAGTTGTTCAGAGTCAAGAAATTGTAAGTTCTGATATTCAGAAGAAGCAAGTAACCTCTGACATAGCTCAAGTTAACTTGATATCAGAAGATAGACCAAAGACACTCCTACCAGGATTCACTAAAGCAAATCAGACTCAACCTTTGAAGACTACTGCAAGTGGTTTTGAAGCTAGAGTAGTTACTGGAAAGGAAGCAAGAGATAAAATTGGATTGGGAAGTGCTAATGAAAGAAGAATACATAACACTACTAATGATTCAACTTCCTTGAGTGAACCAGGTATTGGAGCAACTCCTGAGAGATTGAATCAACTAGAATCTGTACAAATGGTTTACCATACCTACTTGAAAGAATACATCTTGTTGTATTTCATGAAAGATGGTAGGGTTTATCATATAAGACAAAATGCCATTCCATTGAAGTATTTTGAAGAATTGGAGCATGTACTATTCTTACTTCAAGTGGATGACAGATTGACAGGGACTGCTGCAAACTATTTGAAGGATCAGATTCAGAGACAGAAAAGGCTTTATTCTGTTAAGTCTAACAGCACATACGTTCCAAAGTACAGAGATCACAAGGGTGATATAGTTGAAATGAAGCCCAATTCTGCTCAAATTATAACTACCTTTCTAGGGTACAGGGCTTTGGAATTCAATCTTGAGTCTGATAAAGCTTATTTGATCAGACTGGATCAGGATATAAGAAAAGTAAAGATCAATGATCTCAGAGCTGCAATCTTTCAAATTGGTGAAGATACTGCAGAGCTTAAAGATGCCAAAAGGAGAATGATTGATGAACTTAGATATGCTGAGAGATGTTTGTTGAAGAACTATCTCAGAACAACTCCTGACATCAGAGAGATCAGATAATGAAGCCAAGTCAAAGATCTACAACTGCTTAAATTCTGATATTTGTACAGACTGAAGTTGTTATCAGAAGTTAAATATTGGTAAAGCTTTAAGGACTGTAAGTTGTAGTTATCTAGTCTAATTCTCATGCATTTGTACTTAATTCTTTTGACATCATCAAATATCTGTTAAACTTGTATATTATGGTAATTTACAAGTTGGGGGAGATTGTTAGATATATTTGATAATGTCATGGCTAATATGATTTATGTTTAGATTTCAGATCTTACTTAACAGGACAAATCAGTACTTAACCATTAATCAGTACTTATACTGGAAGTCAGGACTTAAGGATATCAGTACTTATATTATCAGGAGATAATCATCAGAAGTTAGATATCAGAACTTAAGTGTTGAAGGACGTTCAGATAAGGACAGTAGCTGATTAAAGGAAAGAAGATCGAGATAAACATAAGAAGAGATATGCATGAAGAAGGAGTTCCGGGAAGAATGGAATACTTGGAAGAAAAGATATCTGATTGATATATTTTAGGAAGCAGAATTATATTCCATATCAATTAGCGTTTATCTTGTAACTGTGTAGTATATAAACACAGACATAGGGTTTACACTATAAGTGTTGTAACATTCAAGAAGATTATTCATTGTAACCCTAGCAGCTCTCGTGATATTTGTTCATCACTGAGAGGTAACAGTTCCATACTGTAACAGAGTTTATTGTTTCAATAAAGTTTGTTTTCTGTTACTTAAGATATTAAAGTTCGATTTGATTGTATTATACACTGTATTCACCCCCTCTACATTGTGTGTGACCTAACATAACCACTGAAGAAATTGTGGCTACCTGGATGACGATTTTGAAATAAAGAGTTTTAAAATTTGGGCTGAGAAAGACAATTATAACTCTGAATCGAGTGGTCTTGGTATCGGAACAATCGATAGCCTCTTATCAAATATTTCTTTCCAAATAAAGGGTACACTCATAGGTGCCCTAGTTCACATACTTTATCAGATCTTTAAATAGAATTGAATCGGAATACCAATATCAAATTGATACCTATACTATGATTTCAAAGTTCAATATATAATTTCATCCTGATTAGAGGAAAAGGATTCCCGAGGAATATATGGATATTAGATCATCCATGTTTTTAACAATTTGTTAGATATTTACAATCTCGACTGAGAAGAGTAAGTATGAAAGAAGAATCAAATGAAGATACTCATTATGAATATTCATCGATGAATTGAGGGAAAATTTATATATATAAAAAAATCTATTGGATAATTGAAATGAAGTATAAATATCTCTGAGTTGATCATGAAGATCATTATCTATGAATGAAAGTTCATGGATTAACTAAAAGAATTGAACAAGTCCTGATGCGGAGAAAGACTATTCAAGATGGTCACATCAGAAGTTCAAAGTACGGAATGAAAAGGATTGTCTGATATAACTTATCAAGGCAATACGAATGATCAACAATTTGGAGGGAGTAACGCGACAGTGAGTAGGTGCCAAAAGATTTCACTGATTATCCTAACTCTCATCATTATCCATCTGAGGATGATCCCACCTCTTCTTCTTCGTAATTCCATGTTTCAAATAGTTTCTCTTTTAACATCATTGTTAGGAATGTATGTGCATTAGTTTGATGATATGTTTAACAAAATACTTAAGTAGAAATTTAGTGTCTGTAGCCTCAACGGATAAGACCACTTTGGCTATCCGTTGATGGTGTAGCTTTACTTAGAAATAAGTCTAGTGTTGTAGCATATTTCAGTCTCTGTATTTAAAATGTAATTCTTGGAAGTTGAGAGAAACTATGAGTCATGTTGACTACTAGATGATATGCAGATAGGAAGGCCAATTGTAAATACTTCATGCCTTGTAATTTTGTATAAGTGAAGTGGTATCAACGGATGACTTAAAGACCTTCAACGGATGAGAAGCTAAGCTTCAACGGATGTCTCTAAAGCTTCAACGGATAAAGTCATCAACGGATAACATCCTTCAACGGATGAGTGCATCAACGGATGAAAGCTTCAACGGATAACATCCTTCAACGGATGAGTGCATCAACGGATGAAAGCTTCAACGGATGTTCTGATGATTAGCCGTTGATAAGGGGTAGTTGTACCTACAAACAGAGGCACATGGGTTGATAGAGACAACTGAGATGTGGTAGCCGAATTTCAGGAACAACAGAAAAAGCAGCCGTTCTTCTCTAGTACAAAGATGCAATAGTCAACAAAGTACTGGAGTGAACAGGAAAAGAAGCAAGTGAAGATCTTATTTTATTACTGTATTTTATATTGTTCTTCACTTGTACACTTGGTAATATATAAACCAAGTAGAAGCTAGTAATTAGATGTGAGATTTTCCAGAGCTGTTTAGAAAAATATTGAGAGAAAATTCATCTAGTTTGTACTAGGATGCAGCTGTGATCAACATTGTTTAATCACAGATTTTCTAAAATACCATCTCTGGTGGAACAACAAATCCACCAGAAAAGTTTTTAAGGTCTGTTGTGTTCTTTACATTTGTGCTTGAATATATATCTGTCTGTATTAGCTTAAAGCAATTCACACACTTGTTCTTCTTGAACACACAACTTTCATAAACTGCTCAAAACTTGAAAAAGTTTTGAGATTTACATTCAACCCCCCTTCTGTAAATCTCATTGTTAGTCCACTAGGAATAACAATTGGTATCAGAGCAGGCTCTTGACATACAAAGAGTTTAAAGATCTTGGAATCTAACAAAGATGAGTAAGAAGGATATTGGAGTAAAGATCCCAGTTCTTGACAAAGACAGTTATCACCATTGGAAGGTGAAAATGCACCTTCATCTACTCTCCCAAGATGAAGGTTATGTAAACTGCATTGAGAATGGTCCTCACATTCCCCACAAAGTAGCAACAGTTGCTACAGCCACAGTTGCTGTTGGTCAATCCATTCCAAAACCTAGAGCAGAATGGACAATGGAAGACACAGAAGAAGTCCACAAGGATAAGAAGGCTATGAACATTTTGTTTAATGGTCTTAACATGGATATGTTTGATAATGTGATAAATTGCACAACTGCCAAAGAGGTTTGGGACACAGTTCAACTACTGTGTGAAGGTACAGAACAAGTGAAAGAAAACAAAATGCAGCTTCTCATTCAACAGTATGAATACTTTCATTTTGAAGAAAATGAATCTTTAAATGAAACATTCAATAGGTTCCAAAAGCTGTTGAATGGACTGAAGCTGTATGGAAGAGTGTACCAGGTGAAGGATTCAAATCTTAAATTTTTAAGATCCTTGCCAAAGGAATGGAAACCCATGACTGTCTCCTTAAGAAACTCTCAAGATTATAAGGACTTCACTCTTGAAAGATTGTATGGAATCTTGAAGACTTATGAACTAGAGCTGGAACAGGATGAGGTATTGGAGAAGGGGAGAAAGAAAGGAAGTTCAGTTGCATTGGTAGCTGAAGATGAGAGGAAATGCAGACAAGAAACTGCGAGATCTACATCAAACTCCAAAGATGGTATAAGAAATCAGGAATCAAGCAAGGGGAAAGAGCAAGTTGCTGAAAATGAAGACAACTCCAGCCAAGATGACTCAGATGGTATTGATGAGCATCTTGCATTTCTGTCCAGAAGATTTGCAAAGATGAAATTCAAGAAAAACACTAGAGCCACTAAACCTCACAAAAACACTGTGGACAAATCCAAGTTCAAGTGTTTCAATTGTGGTATAAGTGGACACTTTGCAGGTGAGTGCAGAAAGCCAACTTCTGAAAAGAAGAAATTTGAACAAGTAGATTACAAAAAGAAATATTTTGATCTACTCAAGCAAAAGGAGAGGGCTTTCATTACTCAAGAAAGGGACTGGGCAGCTAATGGAGATGAAGAGGATGAAGATGTGGAGTATGTCAACCTTGCTCTCATGGCTGATTCTGAAGAAAATGAAGTTAGTTCATCAAGCAATCAGGTAATCACTACTGACTTAACACAGCTTACTAAAGAAGAGTGCAATGATGCTTTTAATGACATGTCTACCGAATTGTATCATTTGCATGTGTCTCTTAAATCTCTTGCTAAAGAAAATAGTAGGATTAGAGAGAACAATCTGTTTTTAAGTAATAGAAATGCTTTGTTAGAAGATAAGATGATTGACCTAGAGAAAACAAAGTTGCATTGTATATCTGTTGAAAATGAACTAGCTGAATCTGTTAAGAAAGTAGAAATACTTTCCAATCAATTAGAGAAAGAGCAAGAGGTGATTAAATCCTGGAAGACATCTAGGGATGTAAGTGCTCAAATTGCTAAAGTCCAAGGAATTGAATCATTCTGTGAAACTGCCTGGGATAAAAATAAAAAGAAACTGGAATTAATTGATGGGCTGTCAA
This sequence comes from Apium graveolens, assembly GCF_009905375.1. NCBI lineage: Eukaryota > Viridiplantae > Streptophyta > Magnoliopsida > Apiales > Apiaceae > Apium > Apium graveolens. The sequence goes on along the minus strand of NC_133649.1, from coordinate 223,242,243 downwards.
TGGATGTGGAATCAACGGATGATGAAAGTTATCCGTTGAAGGAAGAAAAGGAGCATCCGTTGAAGGTTCCTCAATCAAAACAGGCAGATGTTTCTAAAAGAGAGAATCTAAAGAAACTCAACAAAAAGTTTGGTTCAACTTCAAAGAACTTTGTCAAAGAAGAAGCAAGCACATCCAAAGATGTCAGTAAGGTGAATGTAGGGCACATGACTTTAGAACAGTTAAATAATAGGCTCAAGATGGTTGAGGATAAAAAGGAATCTAAAAGAAAATCCAACAGAAATGGGAAGGTAGGAGTTAATAAACACAACAATTACACACCTGATAGGTATGCTCCTAGAAAAAGCTGTGTGCATTGTAGTAGTGTTAATCATCTATCTGCTAGTTGTAAATCCATTAAGAAGACTCCCATAAATGTACCCTCTTCTATGCCTAATATGTCTGCATCACCTCTACATGCTATGCCTGTTATGTCTCAACAAAATCCTTATGCACATTTTGTAAACATGCCATATTTTAACAATCCTTATCTTGCTGCATTTAGTATGCCTCAAATGCCATACAATATGCCCATATGGAATAACATGTTTGCACAATCAATGCCTAATAATTTTACAAATGTGCTAAATGATTCTGTGACTAACCCTACACCTCAACCAACTACATGTAAGACCAAGGTTGACTCAAACTTACCTAAGTCTAAAGATGCAGGAGGAATGAAGTCTAGGAGAAAGGCTAACAAGAATGGACCCAAGGAAACTTGGGTACCAAAATCAAATTGATTGATTTTATGGTGTGCAGGGAAATGGAAGAAATCTATGGTACTTGGACAGTGGTTGTTCAAGACACATGACAGGAGATTTCTCCCTGCTCACAGAGTTCAAGGAGAGAGCTGGCCCTAGCATAACCTTTGGAGATGACAGCAAAGGGTTTACTATGGGATATGGCTTGATTTCAACAAGGAATGTCATCATTAATGAAGTTGCATTAGTTGATGGTCTCAAGCACAATTTACTGAGCATCAGTCAACTATGTGATAGAGGGAATACAGTTTCCTTCAATTCTGAAGCCTGTGTTGTCACTAGTAAGAAAGACAACAAAGTGGTTCTAACTGGAGTTAGAAAAGGAAATGTGTACATAGCTGACTTCAACTCTACAGATGCAGAATCCATTACTTGTCTCTTCAGCAAAGCAAGCACAGTTGAAAGTTGGCTATGGCACAAGAAGCTATCTCACTTGAATTTCAAGACAATGAATGATCTAGTCAAAAAGGACTTAGTTAGAGGAATCCCTCTAGTTGAATTCTCAAGGGATGGTTTGTGTGATGCTTGTCAGAAAGGCAAACAAAGGAAAGCATCATTCAAAAAGAAGCTTGAAACAACAATTGATGAACCATTACAGCTGCTACATATGGATTTGTTTGGACCAGTCAATGTATTGTCTATTGCAAGAAAAAGATATTGCTTAGTGATTGCAGATGATTTCTCAAAGTTCTCATGGGTCTATTTTCTTGGATCAAAGGATGAAGCAAGTGAAATCATTATCAATCACATCAGGCAAGTCAACAATCATCCTGACTTGAAGGTTAGAAATATCAGGAGTGACAATGGAACTGAATTCAAGAATTTGACATTAAGGCTGTTCTGTGAAGAAAATGGAATCATGCATGAGTTCTCAGCTCCAAGAACACCTCAGCAAAATGGGGTTGTTGAAAGAAAGAACAGATCTTTAATTGAAGCTGCCAGAACAATGCTTGAAGAATCAAAGTTACCAACATATTTCTGGGCTGAAGCTGTTAATTGTGCCTGCTTCACTCAGAATATTTCTTTGATCAATCAAGCTAAAGGCATGACTCCTTATCAGTTGTTCAAGAGAAGAAAACCAACTCTAAACTTTCTTCATGTCTTTGGATGTAAATGCTTTATACTGAGGAATCAATCTGACCATAAAGGGAAGTTTGATGCAAAGGCTGATGAAGGGATATTTGTTGGTTACTCAGCTGGAAAATCTTATAGGGTCTACAATCTAAGAACCAACATTGTTATGGAATCTGTGCATGTTGTGTTTGATGATAAAAAGATTGATGGACTAACAGATGAGGGACATAATGAGAGACTCAAATTTGACAACATTGAGATATATTGTGATGATAGTGAAGAGGAGACTGATGGAGATGACACTTCAAAAGGGATTCAAAACATGCCCTTGGATAATGCACAAAATACTGCATCCGTTGATAGAGGCAATGCAGTATCCGTTGAAAGACATAGTGCATCATCCGTTGAAGTACAAAATGAAGCATCCGTTGATCATAGTTCATCAACGGATAATCGATTTACATCATCAGTTGATAGAACTCCAAGTTCCCTGCAAAGGACCAACAACTCAGGGGGAGTTTCAACTAGTCAACACTCTGTCTCACATCATGACAATACTGAGGCCACCTCATCTAGAGCACATCTTCCACCACAAAGGAAATGGACCAAGAATCATCCCTTTGAACTGATCATTGGTGATGCATCATCTAAAGTGCAAACAAGAAAAGCCACTCAAGATGAATGTCTGTATAGTAGTTTTCTGTCTCAGGAGGAACCTAAGAAAGTGGAAGAAGCTCTATTGGATCCAGATTGGATATTAGCTATGCAGGAAGAGCTGAACCAATTTGAGAGAAACCAAGTATGGAAGCTGGTACCCAAACCAAAGAACAAGAGTCCTATTGACACAAAGTGGGTATTCAGAAACAAGATGGATGAAAATGGCATTATCATAAGGAATAAAGCCAGACTGGTTGCTAAAGGCTATTCTCAGCAAGAGGGAATAGATTTTGATGAAACATATGCTCCTGTTGCAAGACTTGAAGCCATCAGAATATTTCTAGCCCATGCAGCCCATGCCAATTTCAAAGTCTATCAAATGGATGTCAAGAGTGCATTTCTAAATGGGAAATTAGAGGAAGAAGTCTATGTAAGTCAACCTCCAGGATTTGAAGATCCAAATTTTCCAGACTATGTGTATTATCTGTTGAAAGCACTCTATGGACTGAAGCAAGCACCTAGAGCCTGGTATGAAACCTTATCAAAATTTCTTTTGGAGAATCACTTCACTAGAGGTACTGTTGATAAAACTCTCTTCTTTAGGGATGTTAATGGCTCTAGTATACTTGTTCAAATTTATGTAGATGACATAATATTTGGCTCTCTAGATGATAAACTTTGCAAAAAGTTTGCTAAGCTAATGCAAAGTAATTATGAAATGAGCCTAATGGGAGAACTAACCTATTTTCTTGGTTTACAAGTTAAACAAGTTAGTGATGGAATTTTCATTAGTCAAACTAAATATATTTATGATCTTTTAAAGAAGTTTGACTTAATGGAATGTTCATCTGCAAAAACTCCCATGGCCACTGCCACCAAACTTGAATTAAATAAGACTGAAAGGTCTGTGGATATTACAAGTTATAGAGGCATGGTTGGTTCACTTTTATATTTAACTGCTAGCAGACCAGATATAATGTTTGCTACATGTCTATGTGCTAGATTCCAAGCTGATCCTAGGGAGTCTCACTTAATTGCTATCAAAAGGATTTTCAGATATCTCAAGGGTACACCAAATTTAGGTATTTGGTATCCTAGAGAATCTGGCTTTGATCTAATTGGTTATTCAGATGCAGACTATGCAGGTTGCAAAATAGATAGGAAAAGTACAACAGGCTCCTGCCAATTCCTGGGAAACAAGCTTGTATCATGGTTTAGCAAAAAGCAAAATTCAGTCTCTACTTCTACAGCTGAGGCTGAATACATTGCTGCTGGAAGTTGCTGTTCTCAAGTGTTATGGATGAGGAACCAACTCCTTGACTATGGACTTCATGTTGATAGAATTCCTATCTTTTGTGACAACACAAGTGCCATAGCCATAACAGAGAATCCTGTGCAGCACTCAAGGACCAAGCACATTGATATCAAGTACCACTTCATTAGGGAGCATGTCATGAATGGTACAGTGGAACTACATTTTGTTCCAAGTGAACAACAAATTGCTGACATATTTACCAAGCCACTTGATGAATCAACATTCACAAGATTGGTAAGTGAGCTAGGTATGCTTAATTACTCTTAAAATTCATGTCTTTATTGCAATTTGAATTGAAGCCTGAAATATATTAGTTGCTAAGAACAAATTTGACTTTTAACATAGTTTATTCCATCAACGGATGTTCCCTATCCGTTGAAAGTCAAAATTGCTCTATCAACGGATAATCATTATCCGTTGAAAGACAAATACATTTCTGGAATTTTTATCCGTCAACGGATAAAACTGAAGTACCTTTCAACGGATGACAATTTGCCTTATCCGTTGAAATGTCACATCAATCGATTCAGGTGTTTAACAGCCGTTGATTCTATTCTCTTAACCGTTGATACTCATACATACATCTGTATGTATTGGTTTTAAAGGTAGTTTTTAGAATACTTACAGTTTATTCTTAAAACGGCTGAAATTCACTAACGCATATTTATTGATAAATCTTTATTTTATATTTTTGTTTATTAATTTGAGAAAGCATATAAGTCCTTCTGATTGTTCATTTTTACTTTACGCTTTCTTAAAATTTCAAGCATTTACCATTTTCTTTCTGCAAAAACTTCAAGTTATTCTCTGTAATTTCTACTCACAACAATGGCACCAGTCGTGAAGATTATGTCTCAATCTGGGTTCATCTATGAAAAGAACAATTTCATAGCTTTGGTAGAAAAGAATGAAGCCCACTCAGACTATCACAAAATGATGGACTTCATCAAAAACTGTAAACTTAGCTATGCAATGCTGGAAGCCCCAACAATTTTCTGTGAAGTAGTTGAGGAGATTTGGACAACTGCTGAGTTCAACTCCATGGATATGACTATCTCCTTCACTCTCAAAGGTAAAACTCACTGTATTAACTGTGATGATTTACAAGCATGTTTTAAATTGCCTGAGAACAATGCCATGACACCACACACTGATAGTGATGTATCCAGCATGTTAGATTCCATAGGTTATTCTCTTAACTCTGCTAATTTAGGGAGTATTAGAAGAAAAGGCCTTAGGAAAGAATGGAGTTTCCTTGGGGATGCCTTTATAAAGGTTTTCTCTGGGAAAATTAGTAATTTTGATGCCATAACTTCATCTCTAGTTAATATGCTCTATATGCTTGTTTCTGATAGGTATTTTAACTTTAACAACTATGTGATGCTAGAATTAGGTACTAGATTAGGTAACAAAGCTAATAGACCTAATAACATCTATTATGCTAGATTCTTTATGTTATTGGCTAACCATGTTGCTGAAGGTTTAGTCATAATCAATGAGAATAATAAACTCAAGTGCTGGGCACAAGAGAAAAGAGTTCTTGCAGACTTGATGAGAATGGATCTTAACAGCAGTGTGTCATTGGTATATTTACCAATCATGAATGCACCTCAGGTAGGTGAGGTAATTGCTTCTACAACTCCTACTTCTTCCAACCCCTCTATTTATTTATCTTCTAGTGTGGCCATGAAATCTGTGATGCCCCAACAGATTTCTACCAAGGTCACCAAAACTAAACTTTCAAAATCAAAGACAAAGAAATCCACCTCTGTTGTTTCTCAAAAGACAACAGTTGTAACACCAACTATTAACCCTGAGGTGAGTGAACAGGGTGTGAGTGGTGAGGGGAGGGGTGAACATCAAAGAAACCCCCAGGATAAGGAAGGAAAGTTGAGTGCTTCCCAAGCTAGCCAAGCCACAGTTTCTCAAAAAGCTGTGGTGGTTGAAAAGGTATCTAGCACATCCCTAGTAGCATCCTCCCAAAAGGATGTTACTATTGAAAATAGTTCCAAACCAGGAACACAGAACAAACGAGGGAGGGACACTAAAGCCAAACACTCACCAACAAAAGCCTTTATTAGAAGAAAGAAGGCTAGAACCCAATCTTCTACACAGGGTGCACACACTGCACAGATACATCCATCTGTATCTATGCCTTCTCAAACTCAGTTTGATGTGACTCCAATAAATGTGAAGTCACAGCCCCATTCTCTCACAATAATCACACATCAATCACCAAACACTTCATCACCATCTCTGGATGTGGATATGTTATTCCCATCAATTCCTGATTCTCCCTCTTTACAACTCAGGGAGAAGCCCCACTCAAATACAGGTGATCATCATCTCTTGGATGATTTGTTGGATCACCCGCAAATTCTTTCAGATATAATTGAAGGATCTGTGTCACCACATCTCAAATCAATCTACACAGATTCAACAGTTATATCACTTTCAATTTCAACTTCTTTTCCTTCTTCAACGGATATCACTCATCCGTTGACAAGTGGTTGTTCTTCAACGGATAAGCTTAACAGCAGTTATCCGTTGATAACATCAGTTTCACCTTCAACGGATATTCCACATCCGTTGACAGTCTCTACACAAATAACTGAATTAATCCCAAGTGTAGAAGACATGAATACTGTGCAATCACTCTTAGGATTGAGGGAAGGGAGTGATAATTTGAGTGAGAGGCTGGGTTGCTCCCAGGCAAAAGGAGAGATTGAGAGCTCAAAAATGCATGCTATTTCTTCCAGCATGGCAAAAGTAAGTGAGTGGAGTACCACCTTAGTAGGTGAAGGTGAGGGAGTGAGTTGTGTGAGCCAGGGGGAGCCCCTGATGCAAGAACATAGAGAAAAAGAGAGAAAAGCAGGTACAGTAGATACAAGGGTGGAACCAGCCATTGCTAATGAGTCAATGATTGTGGATGATGCTGAAAAGGAAAGACAATTTCAGCAACATTACAAAGCTGTAATTGATAACATTTCCTTGGATGCTGACACTTTTACTCATCCTGTGACAGCTTATCAACTGTTGGCTGCTCAGGGCAATGAGAAAGCAGAAAGGTCACTACATCTAGTGCACACAACAGAATCTCTTCAAAGGGATAAAGCTGCCATTAACAAAATGCCTTCTACAGCTGGTGAGCCATCTGAGGAATTTGGAGCAAATTCTGATGATGATGACTCTATTTCTTTTGATGGAAGCATGAACTTAGGGGAAGATGAAGGCCCTAGTTCAATTCCAAATCTACCTGAATGGGCCTTGACTAAGGAGTACAGATCAGGGGAATTCAATGTCTCTTTAGTCAAACAAATCAACACTATTCAACAGGCCATTCAGAATACTTCACATGCAAGTATCAAGGCTATCCTTCAAGCTCACCTGGACTCACTGCATCTCATGAAGCTGCAGCAAGTGAAGCAGAATCTGAGTATGGATGATCTCAGGAAGGATATTGCTGACTTGAAAACCTATACTTCAGAAAAATTGGATTCAGTCATGCCCTATGGTACATTGCAGGACTTGGTTTTGAGATTGAAGAAAGAATCTGTTACTGAAAAACGGTTGGCCAAGTTAGAAGACAGAGTTCAAGTTATTGAAAATTTTGTGGCCACCATTCTTCACAATCAACAATCTCAAACCAGTCTCCTAATGCAGCTGGCAAAAGCACAAGGCTTGACCCCTCTCCTTGATGATAACAAAAAGGGGGAGAGTAAAAGGGAAGGGGAAGGAGAGCCATCTACAAAAGTCAACATATCTAAAGTGCTAGTTCCTGCCATCACTACTTCTCCAATCATTCAAATCAAGGGCAAGCCTGATGGAATTGATTTGATTCAGCTAGCAGCAGCTGAAATTCAAGTGAAAGAGCAAAGGAGGAGAATTGATGAAAGGTTGCAACTGTTGTTTGGTTCTACACAAGACAAATCAACATCTGTGAAATACAGCACAAAAATTGAACCAATCAACATGGAGCTCATGCCAGTAGGGAGTCATAAGGATGGAGAAGCTTCTTCCAAAGAACTACAAGCTATAATTCTCAAGCCCAATGAAAGATCCAATAAGGACTCAACAAAGAATCCTTTAAAAGAAGTGGACTTTCCTCCTCCAAAAGCTGGTGAGAACAAGATTTTAGGCAGAAGTATTGCTTATCTCAAAAAGACCATGGATGAGGCTGTAAGGAGAAATAGAGCTATTATCATTAGAGAGGGAAAGAGCATATGTGTGATGCAAGGACATCCCAAATTCTCAAAAGCCAAGAAGGAAGAAGACAAGCAATTAAAGGCTGACAAAAGAGCACAAGCAAAGCTTGAACAACAGCTAAAGTCAAGTCTAGTTGAAAAAGAAAAAGGGATTGAAGTCAGGGGTGAAGACAAGACTACAAACCTAGATGAGGTTTTAGGGAGTATATTTGGTGAGAGTGTGGAAGAAAGAGAGGAATGGCAGAAGGGAAACAGAAGAAAGGCCAAGGCACATAGAAGGAGTGGAGATAACACTGAAGTAACCAAATCTATATCTAAACCACTACCTTCCATACCTGAACCCCTTGTTGCTGATCCCACAATAAACATCCATGGTGAACCAATCATTCCAAAAGAGGAACCTATTGATTGGGACACTATCAAATTGCCTACCTTTCTAACCACTCTTCCACTACCAAAGAAACAGAAAAGAAAACCAAAATCTACACCTCCCATAACCTCTAAGAAATTCACTCAAAAACAAAAACCTAAGCCTAAGTCACCCATTTCTAAAGATGATTATGTTCACATCTGTGACATAAAAGAAATTTCAGACATTGAACTCTATCTGGATGAGCTGGAGGATGTAAGGGGAATAGCTGCCTACAGACAGTTACCAGAGAGATTAGTGTTCAGATATAAAGGAGCTGGGGAAAGAACATGGCCTCTCCACAGGATTCTGGATGAAGGCTACTCTACCTTGATTAGAGTCTATTCAGCTATACAAAAGGATTCTGGCTTTACCAGAACTGCCAAGACTGAAATTCTCAACAAGATAGCCAATATAAGGAAAACTTGGAGGGAGCCCAATGCTTTACCCAGGACTTTACTCATTCAAGAAAGGGAAATGAAAATTCTCAAATCACCTCATTGGTTGATGGAATTTAGAGATGATAAAGGAGTCAGAAGATTTTTCAGACTTGAAGACCAACTCAAGATTGCCAGCAATGAAACTCTCAAAGAAATGCAATCTAAGTTGGATGTCAGTGTTGAAGATGAAGCTGAATTCTTCAGACAACTCCAACTCCAAATTGAGGAAAATGACAAAAGGCTAGGAAAGAAAACCAGGGAACAAAGAAGAAAAAGATGATTTGCTCAGACTAAAGGAGTGTCCTTGGAAACACTGTAAATCTTCAATTATCTCCTAGTACATACACTTTTGCAGCATCTTTAAATTTCTACTTAGTTTCAATTCATATATCTGTTAAGTATTTTGTTATCATCAAGTTAACCCTGAATTTATGCCTACAATTCTTATAGACATAAATAGGGGGAGATTGTTAGGAATGTATGTGCATTAGTTTGATGATATGTTTAACAAAATACTTAAGTAGAAATTTAGTGTCTGTAGCCTCAACGGATAAGACCACTTTGGCTATCCGTTGATGGTGTAGCTTTACTTAGAAATAAGTCTAGTGTTGTAGCATATTTCAGTCTCTGTATTTAAAATGTAATTCTTGGAAGTTGAGAGAAACTATGAGTCATGTTGACTACTAGATGATATGCAGATAGGAAGGCCAATTGTAAATACTTCATGCCTTGTAATTTTGTATAAGTGAAGTGGTATCAACGGATGACTTAAAGACCTTCAACGGATGAGAAGCTAAGCTTCAACGGATGTCTCTAAAGCTTCAACGGATAAAGTCATCAACGGATAACATCCTTCAACGGATGAGTGCATCAACGGATGAAAGCTTCAACGGATGTTCTGATGATTAGCCGTTGATAAGGGGTAGTTGTACCTACAAACAGAGGCACATGGGTTGATAGAGACAACTGAGATGTGGTAGCCGAATTTCAGGAACAACAGAAAAAGCAGCCGTTCTTCTCTAGTACAAAGATGCAATAGTCAACAAAGTACTGGAGTGAACAGGAAAAGAAGCAAGTGAAGATCTTATTTTATTACTGTATTTTATATTGGTCTTCACTTGTACACTTGGTAATATATAAACCAAGTAGAAGCTAGTAATTAGATGTGAGATTTTCCAGAGCTGTTTAGAAAAATATTGAGAGAAAATTCATCTAGTTTGTACTAGGATGCAGCTGTGATCAACATTGTTTAATCACAGATTTTCTAAAATACCATCTCTGGTGGAACAACAAATCCACCAGAAAAGTTTTTAAGGTCTGTTGTGTTCTTTACATTTGTGCTTGAATATATATCTGTCTGTATTAGCTTAAAGCAATTCACACACTTGTTCTTCTTGAACACACAACTTTCATAAACTGCTCAAAACTTGAAAAAGTTTTGAGATTTACATTCAACCCCCCTTCTGTAAATCTCATTGTTAGTCCACTAGGAATAACAATCATTTTAAAATCGCTTACTAATATTGACTTTCACAAGTATATCTGTCATTCTGGTGTTTTACCTCAAAGACCTTAATCAGAAATATTCCAAAAACATCTGTTAAGCTGATAGTTGCCTGCTATACGCATCCGTTACTAACTATAAGTGGCTAGTTCCCCCTGGGAACAGATCAAAGAAATCTCTCAGGAATCTCAATGCAGTCCATAAGTTCGGTGGCATGTATGTGTAATTGAATCATACGTTACCAAATATATTTGAGGTCTTCGATTATATATACATAGTCTATGACATCATTTCTACCGAAGAATTCCTCTCTAGACTCACTGGTCTATCTTTTTAGAAGGTTCTAAGATCAAACCATCGCTCGTTGTAATCTTATGCCATTTACCTATAGACATGTTAAACCATCATAACCTTACATGTTAAGTGCACTAATAATATCACATAGTGTACTCGTCCTATGATGACATTCTTATATTACATTCAAATATTCCATAATAGAATTAGAGTCCTCAAGGGTATATTGGACATTATATCTGGCGAGTTTGTGATTAATACGGCATTCCCATGCTCCTTGGTAAAATGACACTGTCAACTAGTTTGGGCCAATAACCTCAACTGTATGCTAATAATTAGACTTCATGATCCTCACATGTGATGCCCCTTCACGGGCAACCTATAAAGAACTAAGAGTATCAAGGCTCCTGTTATCAAAATTTACATATGGTGTGGGTAATATCGTATTTACCCCAAATGCTCTGGAGACTCAACTCCAAGTTCTACATCCATATCCTTGCCAAATCAAATATGATTCTAATTTTTCTCCTCATCATTCTGATAATCTCCAATGGTATCATTAGTCATACCTTAATACCTTAAATATACAATTATCTTAACCTACACATTGAGGCTACATCCGGTAGTCCAATGATGAACTCTATATGAGCTCTTACGTAATCTCGCATCTAGACAGACTCCTAACACTCTCGTTTCTGAGTACTATAACTTAATGCTCTGATACCATTTCTGTAACGCCCACAAATCCGGGGTCAGGAATCTGGGTCGTCACGCCATCCTTCACTCATGTGTAACCTGTTATTGATTCAATAATCCAACAGACCCCAATCTCATATTCGCACACACAAGTTATAGCCTTAGAAATGACGTACAAAATGTAATCTTCTTTTATTACACTCAAATGTACTTTACAGGATCTCAAACAATTATTTATAACCTCTACATGAAGTTACAATAATTACGACTGATATCTTATATCTATGTGATACTCTAGCACACCTAAGACAAAGCTTCCATGGATCCTCCCCATGAATGCAAGCGACTAATTCCCCCACCGGCATACTAGTTATCTGTTGTGTTGTGTCATTTAAAAGAAAGCAAGAGTGAGCTATAATGCTCAGCATAATAATGTACAGTATGAAAATGACTGTATGATAAACTCACGTAAAACATCATATTTGATAAATATGTTTTCTTCAAAAATAGTTTTCCTTGGTGATACACACCTCTTTATGAAAACAATCCATTAGTGGATTTTATTAACCTGCGAATACCTTAATAGTAAACCCAGCACCTAGGCTTGGGTTACGGTATTGCATCACAATTCCAATTGGAAGAATAGGACATTCGTTGGAGCCACCGCATACGATGATCAGTCGTACTGCGATAAAGTAACCTTTTCTACTAGTAGAAGGACGACACCTTTTGTATCCCGGTTATCACCCTTGCCGCATTCGGGCTACGTGTCCCATTTTCGGGTATACACATACTTCACAAGTTCCTGAGTACACTGAGTACCTTCTCATGCGGTATATTTGGTAGTCCATCTAGCACACATAGTACCAGAGTCTATCCCTCCCTTGTCCTTTTAAAAGAATTCTATCAATCTCGAGAACTCGAACCACATCGAAGTTCCCCAACCGTTTTGCTTGTTAATAGAAACAGCTTTTCTCTCTAAGATATAAGTGTATATATAAGTATATACGTACTTTCGAGAATTTCGGAGGAAGTACTAAGGATGTAAGTTGACCGTTGTCAACAGATAATTAATAAGGGGGAAAAGTTTCTCTTTGAAACTATATTCAAAATATTAAATAAGTCGGGATAATATTCACCGACAATCTGAAATTATTCGAATGATATTTTGAAATCAGAAAGTTTATTTTAAATCAGGATCTATGATTTTTAAATCAATAATAAACCCTTTAAGAATTAATAAATAATTAAATGATAATCGATAAATAATTAAACCTCGAATGAGTTTACTTTCTAAAAGTATACTTAAAATAATATTCCTCAACTAGTTTATGTCTACATAGTTAATAATCTTAAATGATTAATCGGGTTTGAAATAAATAATCGTTGGAGTATACTACTCCCATAATAAAGGAATAAGTATATAGTATTTATTATTCGAACCATAAAATATAGTTGAGGTAATATGATCGTTAGGAAATCATTTTAATAAAAGTTCGAGGTATTTTAATGTTTCGTAAGTCGACGATGAGTCCTTTTAAAATGTACTACTATAGACTTATAATCGCCCTATAATATCATCGGGATGATTTTCGTGTTTATATTTTATAAAATAAAACTGACCGACTCTCGGTCTTACGACTTATATATCACGCTTTACTATAGCGTTAATATTCTTAAATAAGCATCTCCGGAATACTTCCGGGTTTTCATCAATTTTTACTGACCGATCCTCGGTCTAAAATATATACATGCCACGCTACTCGCTAGCGTTACGTTTTCAATTATAAACTCCTCCGAGATACCTCCGGGTTTTTATAATCTTACACCGACTGACTCTCGGTCTAAATATAATATTTCGAACTCTGTATGAACATATACTAGAAAATATCAACAATTGAGTAATGTAATACGTCTCAAACTTCGTAAAACAGTTTAAAGCAATCTCATGCATATATCACAGTTTTGTAAAATATTCACAACACAACAATTCTTAAAAGGTAGGGTTTGAAAACTTGCTTGGGTATCTCGAGGTGGAGGATGCTCTAGGTTCCGCGCGGAAATTTACAATCATAAATATAATTCGTTTTGTTAGGTACCGTCCTAATTTACGGCGACTCGCACTTTATGCGTTACTTATTATGCACCCTCTCAACTTATACTACCCTTATTATTCATTTAAGTTCTTATTCACATTATGATTACTTCATTTTTCTAAGTATCTTGGGTTCATTCTATTTATCGTCATCGGCTCCGCTTATGGATTCTTACGGTTTCGGCTCCGATATTTTTATAAAACTGAAAAAACATTTTTTTTCACTTGAAATTTTTATGACAGTTAGGAAACTCAAAATACTACTCTCTATAAAAATTTCATGATTTATGAACATTCTTAACTCGATCGTTTATATTTTCAAAGTTCGTGATTTGTAGCAGTTTTTGTCGCGTAAATCACTTTTACCAAAACGACCATAACTTTTGATCCATAAATCGGAATCAAGCAATTCAAGCGCCTAAACGATCCTTATAACATTTACTATCATAATCAAGGGTTAGTTTTCAAGAACTACAGTTAACAACTCCTGTATTTTCTGCAGAAACTTAAAGTTACGATTCGTTGATTTTAACGGAGTTACGTTTACGATCGGGGTTTTGTTTACGCCCTAACTCTTAACACAACCACCAATAATCATCATTTCATCATCAACACACAAACTCCTCTCGAGAACATCATGTTCTTGCGGCAACAACAATCAACCTTAAATCTACTTAACTTAAACTTCAAGATCTCAACAATACCACTCCTTAAACTAAGTTTTCTACCACATACTAAATGGATCTTAAAAATAAATCTTAAATAAAGTTGGGCCAAAGAGTTTTACCTTTCTTGAAAGCTTGTGATGTGTTCTTGAGGATGGTGGACTCTTGGAAGTGCTTGGTATGATTTTTATAACCTAAAACCACCATTGAAATCAAGAAACCAAAGAGAGGTTACTATTCACACTATTTACTAGTGAGTTTCTTGAATTTTATTTCACCCATCAAACCTTGATAAAAAGAGATGAAAGAATTTTCTTACCTTAGTTTAATTTCTAGGAGGCTTTAGAATTAATGGGGTTATTTTACGATGGCTAGATTTTGAGATTTGAAATTGAATTCTCCCTTTTTTCTTCAAGGGGCCGAATGGAGCATTTAAGGGGGTATTTATACTACTCTTGGTTGCTTAGCTTGGTTGATTTGCTAGGTAACTTCTAGGAAGATGGGTTGATATCTTTCCTTGATCTTTATTCTTCCTATTATAGCATTATAGGTTTATTCTTTGTTGCAAATCTTAGGGACAAATCTTAGGTAGCTTCCTAGAAACTACTTTGGTTAGCTTCCTTAGCACATTATTTGGATAGCTTGTTTGATATTCCTATGGTTAGCTTAATATTTGATAAAGTAACCATGGTTACTTTCTTACCATGGTTTAGTTAGTGCGTTACGTTTATTTAATCGTTTACGCGTTCGCTCGGTTGCTTAAACGTTTTTGTAATACTTACTCGTAAATGGTTCGCGACGTAATTCCTTTCGTATTTATTCCTTATATTTTTAATTATCATACTTGAATATAAATCCGTAGGATTTTAATCTTGTAATTATATTGTGATTCCCGTAATCCTCGATGATTCATAAATATCGTCGTTTTTCAAAGTTCATTTTCTTCGAAAACTAATAGCGTTTACATACACTCATTTGGTACGTATCATCGTAATATCAACTCCGAAACTCATTTTCTCATGCACTACATAGTGTGTGCTCAAAATTTTTTCCCGTCCGTCAGGGTTACTATTCATTAAACGTTTTACAAGGTCTCAAAAATTAAAGTTATTATATGACCATTCATAAAGGTCTTTTACCGATGTTAAAAATTTGGGTTCTTACAAATAAGATGGTGTGTAGTCAAGATGCGTTTTCGAGTCTTCAATGATTTCCCCAGTTTGGAAGAATGGAAAGTTGAGGATGAAACTATTCCGTCACTTAAAGGTTTTAACATAAATAACTGCGAAAAGTTGAAGATGCTTCTGGAAAGATTGAAAGGTGTTCCTCCAATACCATATATATAATAACGGGTTAGGTTCTATGGAGTCACCTATTTTATTGGAGTTCTTTGAGTCCATATATGTTTTGCAAGTAAAATATAGCTTAAATTGTTACAAAATGTATTATTTTTCGAATGATATTCTACAAATATTATAATTTTATTGAAAATCTTGCAGATTGCATACATTTTACAAGTAGAACGTCGCAAAATATATTATTCTACAAAACATGCTTAGTTTGCAGAACATAAATGTTCATGTTGCAGAACATACATATTGTACTTGTAAATATATGAGATTTGCATTATTTTATTGAAGTAATGATATTTGTGAAATATGTTTTACAAGATAACATGTTTTAGAAAATTTTTTATTTGCAGAACATAGATGGACTCCGACGACTCCAATTAAAAGGTGAACTCCATAAAACTTTACTATATATATATGGGTTTTGGTCCACAACCCCGGGTGGTTGTAGTAACCACCGGGTTTCCCGCATTGTTTTATTGTGGCAGACCTCCCGCAATGGGACATTGCGGGAGGTACCTGCCACAATGAAACAATGCGGCAGGAGGCCTGTTTTGATTTAATTTCTAAAATAACAAAAAATCATATTTTAATGAATTAATTTTTTTCGATAATAACGGAGTTAGAAAATATATAATTAATTTTAACAACCATTTGGTCTTTATTTTCTAATTTTATTACTACTTCCCATTTATTATCAATTGTATAATGAGTTAAAAATTTAAAAATAAATTAGATGTATATTCGGAAAAATAATTAAAATATTAGTTTTAATGAAAAATAAAAAACCAAAGATAGTAACTGAAATGTATGAATGGAGTAATGCTAAAATTATTTATTGATCGAAAGGTGTCATTTTCGAATACGACACATTTCGATCAATAAACAATCATACTTGTTTTTCTAAAACTTTTTTGAGTAAATTCTAAACAAACTATTTTAATTTAAATTTTAAATATGTCAAAATTATGTATAATAACACATTTGTACTGCTTAATGAAGTTATGATGAATTAAATATGTTTTATAAACAATTTTTAATTTAAAAAAAAATAAATGAGGACAAAATAATAATAATAAAAATCCCTCCCGCAATACGTCATTGCCGGAGGTGTTCGGCCCAGCCCCAACATTTATAAAATATTACGGCGGGTCGTAATGTTTCATTGCACCAGCCGCAATGAAACAATGATGTAGGTGGTAGAGGGTATATTTTTTTGTTACGAAAAAATGTTTAACATTCCGGGGCTGAGTTGTTTTATATTTTTTTATAGGTAACGAAAAATCGATAAAATTTCATTTTTTTAGATTTCCGCATTTTCAATTTTTAGCATTATATTCGTTTAGTATAAATTAAAAATTGATAAATTAAATTGGACAAGTACAAGAGAAATAAAATATTAAATATTTCATTTCATTCAAATATAATTGAAGTATATTTTTTTAAACGAAATACATAATAACTTAAATATATTATTCCAACGAGAATGATCAAGTTTTAACGGTGTTCAAGTAACCGCCTTTATCACCCTTATCGCCGTCCTTCTTTTTCTTCGACCTTTCCGCCTTCGCCTTCGCCTCATTTTCCATTTTTTTCTTGTGCTCAAGCGACATTTGAATATGGCGGAGAGCTATTTCCATGTCTTCTTCTCTCACGGGCCCATCGCAAGCAACACCATCGATAATTACTTTGTTATTGTCAAAATCATAGTAAAAAACAATTTTTCAAAAAATAGAGAAGAGAATGTTTAGAGAAGAGAAAATGTAGAATGAAAAGAAATGAGATCACAAGAGCACTATTTATAGGCTGAAAATCGGAATTTTAAAAAACAAAAAAATAATTTTAGGCACAAAAAAACATGTTGTGGAAGTTGAGGGGGAGACTATTGACTGATCTGCTGCAATTACACATTGCGGCAGGAACATAAAACATAAAACTCATATGATAATTTTAAAAAAACATAAAACTCACAATATTCTGTTGTAATAAAAATTCGAAAATACTATTTCGAACAAATAATTAGAAAATACGTTTTTCACTCAAAAAATTTAAATTCAATATTTAATTTAAATATTTTAATTTAAAATATTAATTCAAAAATATCAAATCTAAGTTTGAAAAAATATTTAAAAATTCATTTTTAACAAAAAATAAATTAGAAAAAATAATGTGGGCAAGAACCGTTACATTTCAAATAACGTCCTCCCACAATGACTCATTGCGGAAAGAACTCTTCCTTGATGGCTCCGGAAGCTAATGGTGGTCATCTTTAATGGGTCACTCCAGCAATTTCATTGCTGGAGATGTGTTCAGCAGTTTGTAATTTGATACTTCTTCTCTTCTTCCTCATTTTACAATATATTTTCAACAATTTCAAATTTTTGGTTATTGTTTCATCAAAGGTGATCTCAAAAGGTTAGTTTTCGATTGTTGATGGCTTCCTTTTTATTTAAAGATTGTAGTTCTCCTAGTGAAAATGATAATTACGATTATTACACCCCCGTTAGACGAAACCCTGTAGCTCGTCATAAGTTATTTGTCGATGAAGATATTGTGAACCTTGATAGTGATGATAATATGAATAGTGTTGATGGTGATGATAATGGTGGTGATAATATTGATGTTGATAATGTCAGTGATCATATTATTGATTTTGATAATGTTGGTGGTGATAATGTTGATTTTGATAATGTTGATGGTGATAATGTTGATTTTGATAATGTTGGTGGTGATAATGTTGGTGGTCATAATGTTGATGATAATGTTGGTGGTGATAATTTTGACGGTGAAAATATTGATGATGTATAAGATGAGAAAAATGTTGAGAAAAAAAATCATGGATTTAAGAATAGTAACGACGTTGTGCCTTATGTCGGCAAGATTTTCGATACATTGGATGATGCGGAAGCGTTTTATAGGAATTATGGTCGAAAAGAGGGATTCGAGATAATAACTAGGAATACTCATAGGCGAACAAACACAAGTGAACCATCATACTGTTTGTTTATTTTTTGAAAAGGTGGAAGGGTAGGAGCGACTCCGTTGGAATTTGGTAAAGGAAAACGAGTTAGAGAGGTAATTCCACGAACGAATTGTGGTGCTCGAATGTGTGTCGTTCACAAAGGGAAGATGGACAAATGGCAAATTAGTTCGGTGGATTTAGAATACAATCATAGATTGGAGTCGCTGGAAAATGTTCAATTTTTTCAAAGATCACTTAACATAGATCCTATGACGCGATCAATGATTGAGTTGTTTAACAAATCGGGAATTGAGACGAGCAAAGTAATGAAGTTTCTTAGTGGGACAAAGGGGGTGTTGAAAATCTTGGTTTTTCTAATCAAGACGTACGTAATGTCATACGTGATATTTGGCGCCGAGTGTTTGATTCGGGTGATGCGGATTGTGGGTTACTTTTGCTACGAGAACTACAAGAAAATAGTTTTGGTAATTTCTTTTATCGGGTGGATGTAGATGATGAGAATCGTGTACGGGGTTTGGTGTGGGTTGATCCTCGGTCAATGAATGCGTACAAGAATTTTGATGATGTGGTTACGTTCGATTCAACTTACCGAACGAATAGGTATTGTATGCCTTTCATACCTATTACGGGCGTAAACCACCATTATTAAAATATACTATTTGGATTTGCACTCGTAAGGGATGAGACCGAGGCATCGTATAAGTCGGTTTTGAGGACATAATTGGAATCTATCGATAATAAATCGCCTCAAACAATTATTACTGATCAAGACATTGCATTGGAAAATGCCATTGCCGAAGTCATGTCTATGCCACAAACAAAGCATATATATTATACATAGCATATAAGTAGTAAGTTTCCCGAGAAGTTGTCTTATTTGTACACAAATTATCCGGACTTCAAGACAGAGTTTAATGCATGTGTGTACAAGTCGTTGACACCTACAGAATTTGAAGGTAGATGGGAGAAATTAGTCGAGAAGTACGATCTTGAGGATCGTGCTTGGTTAAATGACATGTATGCTATTAGAACTCAATGGATTGATGCTTACATGAAGCAACATTTTGCCGCCGGCATGACTACAACTTCAAGAAGCGAGTCTACAAATTATTTTTTTGATGAATATGTGCAATCATCTACCGGTTTGAAGGAATTCATTGAGAACTCCCAAAAGGCTTTGGAGACACAATATCTGAAGGAGGTTAAAGCCGATTATGACACCGAACAATTGGAAAGGAGATTAGTTTTGCACTCGTCCTTGGAAATGCATGCATCCGAAATCTACACGAAATAAATGTTCAAACGTTTTCAAAAGGAGCTTATGAAAATTACATGTTACGTCGTGAATAGTGTCAAAAACAGTGGAACTTTTATGTTGAAACTGTATTTGGTTGAAAAGGTTACCGTGCCGAAGAATTGCAGAAGATAATACCGAGTGACGGTTTTCATGTACAAAAAAATTGAATGCTCGTGTAAGAAGTTTGAACATTCCGCGATGATTTGCAAACACGTAATCTGTTATCTTGACAAAAAACAAAAAATCAAGATATCAGAAAGTCGGATCAGGGGTAGGTGGACAATGAACGGCAACAAAATTGTGGGGCCTCTTCCATATGCTCCTCCCGCTATTGGTAATGATGGTGCATCACAACCATTAATGTATGGTGTATTGTGCAAATTTTTTCAAAATTTAGCTGCTTCCAGTAGTTGTTCCGTTTCACAGTATAAATACCTAATGGGTGTGATTGATAGAGAGAATATATACTTGGAAGATGTTTTTGCAGATGAAGAGTGTAGCGAAAGAACCAATGAGGCGGAAACTCAAGAGGACTACCAACATGATTCAATATTCGATCCTCCAAGGTCGGAAACTAAAGGAAGAAAAAAAGCGAGAAGATTTAAAAGTGGAATTGACACGCCAACTTCAAAGATCAAGCCTCAAAAGTGCAATTATTGTGGGGAGATCGGAACAAAACATGATCGAAGAAATTGTCCTAATCCACCTAAGGACAACTAGGGACTAGTATTCGAAATAATGTATTAACCTAAAAATAGTTGACAAGTACTACGTTAGTTGTTTTAACTTTTCTATTTAAATTACATAATATTAACGTTATTTTAAAATTTACACATAATATTGCATATTAACGTTATTTTAAAAAATTTAGTGTGACAAATTTTGGTACATTACAGATTTAAATAAATTTTGAAAAAGGAAAAAAAGAAAGAGGCAGGCTGCCTAGGGGCAGGGCATCCCGCAATGCCTCATTGCTGCAGCGCAAAGAAGCATTGCAGGAAGCTCTGTTCCCCCCGAAGCACACTGCCTCTTTTGGTTAACAAAACCAAGTTTAATAATAATATTATTATTTAAACATTTTTCAACACCAACACTCTTAAAATAATTAAAATATGTAGTACTAACCGAAAATTTGAAAAAAAGTGATTTAATAAACAAAGTCAACTGGACGTTAAAATAGTCAACAGGACCGTAAAAACAGAGTACCTCACAATGAGACATTGCGGGAGGTGACAACTGCCGCAATGCTTCGTTGCGGGGTGCTCTGTTCTTCTCGAACTCACTGCCCCTTTTAGGTTAAGAAAATTAAATTTGATTATAATAATATTTTTGATATGGGCCTAAAATTAGCCTAGAAATATAATCATTGTTAAATTGATTAGACCTGATACGGTCCAATAACAAAGCCCAATTAATGAGGCCTGAAGCCCTGATTATTTATGAATTTCATAATTAATAAATAGGGAGGATTAATAGCTCATTAAATGAGTCCAATCGGTGATATAAATCTATAGAAGATAGTCTTGAGGGCACCTACACCAACAAGGAGTCTGATTACTTCATTCTAGGACTTCAAAGTCTATCCAAAGTCTGAGACTTGTTTAGCAAGTCTCCTAACCCTAGTCCAATTCAAGGACATTCAACATCTATATAACTCACCCCACCAATCAGAAATACGTTTTTGGCTTCATTCTCTAATTCACAAAGATACGTAGTCATCTCGTAAAGGCAGAGTTAAGCTACGAAACACGAGAGCAGCCATTAAAGGCCTTGAGCTCACGAGCCCTAAAATTATATACGAGTAATAAATATAATCTAGTTTTTTATCCATAACATTTGGCGTCGTCTGTGGGAAGAAAACAATAACCATGAAAAAGATACGGAGCACTTAAGATTCATCATGTTTCACCCTCAACACTCAAGGGGAAGAACTTTCAAGAACGGAGGTTCTTGCATCCCAACCATCTTCTTAAGGGACGAATCTCCCACCTGATGAAAAGCAAGGAGCGGAATCACAATTGCAGATGGATCACGTTCATATTAACGCCCCGTGCACCTAGATTTCAGATGTTTACGGCTATGATTCCAGCCACTAGTGACCCACTCTTATAAGATGCAGATATATCCAAAAGTTGGGGAATGAGGCTCGATAATCAATCGCACGTAAACGATTCCCCATATTTATGAGGGTTGAGCCCCATTCATGAAAGAAGAAATGATTTTTCCGGTCCACGTACTGAGAACAATGATCGTTCACCTGCTGAAAAGATCACCTCATGAATGACGGTCAATTAAAAGAACCCATTATCAAAAGGCATTTTTAGCCTCGAAGATGTGAAGGGATGCCCAAACCATCAATAAGAGGATCCGTGCTCATGAAGCATACATCCAGAAACTCCGACAAGATTTGGAATCACGAAGAGATTAAAATCCACTAGCCACGACTCAAGTTGTCAGTTCTCTTAATGAAGAACTGAATCTCTCAACCACCATTGATGAAAAGTAGCCCACATATGCCTCTATTCAGAGGTCGAACTATCTAAGAACAAGAATTTGAGGGACGGGATCCCGTGAGTGGGACGGGAGTTCTCCACATAAGGAGGTTAATATATCTATATTTGAGGCATTAAACCTCCACATGTGGAAGGAGAGAAATCCATATTGTATAGAATGAACAACTGATAAGGATGAATCCCCCAATTTTAGATCCCCTCGTAGGGACAAATCCCTAATTCCAACCTCTGCAAGCACCGCTGAATTCTCGACCCTCTAGGCATGAGTTTTCTACTATTGTGGTCCCGACAACCACCGATCCTCCATATGGGATGCTGGTACCTCTTGAGGTTGGAGGAAGTGGGCTCTCACGCCAAGGAGAAGGACAAGTGTGGATATGCCAATACATTCGTGGCATGGCCCCTATCCTCAAAGATCGAGACATCTCTGCACCTTACTCTGATAGAGATTACGGTTCATCGGAGGAAGAGATTGCCCCAAGGAGGAGGCGTGCTAGCAAGGAGGCTTAATCAAGGGGATATCAATAGACATGTAGCACCCAAGGGACGATTCCCCGAGATATATAAGAGAGGATAAAGGTACCTGAAGCTGAATACAAAGATTGAAACATGACATGGAGATGCACCAGATGCCAAGACCCCAACAGAGAGAGAGGGAGAGAAAGATCAAGGGATTTTTCTCCTATCATAGACCTGAAAGGTCCAACATCAAGACAAAGGATCACAACCCCAAGGGCCGATCTAATTGACTTGATGTCCCTAAGAGATCTCGATGATCCAAACCCCCCATTTACTGAGGATATCATGAATGCCCGCATCTTAAGAATGTTCAAGATATTAACCATCAAGGCATATGATGGTACAGGCGACCTCACAAATCATGTCAGGATGTTCTCCAATGCCCTATTGATGTAGCCCATGAACGACGATATTGAGTGTTGAGCCTTCCCCAAACTCTATCCTGCAAGGCCCCAAGGTAGTACAACCATTTACCCTCAACTCTATTGAATCCTTCAAATGTCTCAGTCAAGATTTTATCAGTAAATTCATTAGTGGGGGAGTGCACGAGAAGAGTTCAACTTCTTTTATAAAGCTTGAACCATGGACAAAGAAATCCTTGAAAGAAAATCTGAAATGATTCAATAAAAAGGCTTTGAAGGTCCCGGATATAGGAGATGAAGTAGATATGATAGTCCTGTAACAAGGAACTAAGAATGGGCTCTTTGAGATGTCACTGACCAAGTGTGCACCTAAAAGCATGCTACAACTCCATGATAGAGCTGAAAAGTATATCAAGATGGAGGAAAGCATAAAGAAGACAGTTATAAGAAATAAGCCCACGGGCAGTAAGAAGTGAAAAATGGAACAAGAGTACGATGTCAGGGACCAATATCCTTGAACTGGCAATGACTTTGATTCCACTCCCAAGAAGATTCAAAGGCCAGGATTCACTGAGTACGCAAGGTTGAACGCTCCAAGGAGCCAATCCTGTTAGAAATCGAGAAGGATAAGGAATTTAGATGGTCGAAGCCACTAAGGGGAGACCTCGAGAAAAGAGACAAGGACCAACATTATAGTTTCCATATAGATGTTGGTTATGATACCGATAATTGCAGACAACTCATGGACGACTAATCCAAAGAGAAAAGTGTGGACGATTCACCAAGGGTGAAGGTAAAAGAGACCTGAAACGAGATTGTGATCGAAGAAACAATGATCGAAGATGTAGCAACCGAGGTAGTAACCCATAGCCCTGAGGTCCAGTAATCAAGATGATCTCAAAATGGCCAACGGCCGCTCAAACAACAAAGAACTCTTGAAAGGATGACGCCAGAGAGGTGATCAGTATAATCGAAGACGCACCTAAGCGTGCTAAGACTGAGATGACATTTAAGTTCAGGAATCCCGGCCTTGACGGTCTTAAATCTCTAAATATAATGACTCCCAACTGACCCCTTTGGACGCACCTATCTATGGGTTTAATGGAGTGGAGTGCCAAGTAGAAGGAGCGATTCAACTTTCCGTGACTATTGGGAAAGAGCCAAGAGAGGCCACATAGATGCTAAACTTCTAGGTTATCAAGGCAGCCTCTACCTACAACATAATCATGGGAGTACAAGAATTCATGCATTTAAGGCCGTGCCCTCGACCTACCATATGGTGATCAAGTTCCCCACCAGAAAAGATGTTGGAGAAGAAGAGGATATCAGAGCCGACTGACCAAGTTCTTGCAAAAGAACGGTGTTGTGTTTGCTTGGACATTATCTTACATGCACGGGATTGATCCCAACCTTATAACTCATAAGTTGAACATCGGTCTGACTCGAAAGGTTGTCAAGTAGAAGAAGAGAATATATGCCCCTGACAGGCTGAAAGCCATTAAATAGGAGGTCAAGAAGCTTCTAGTAGCCATATTTATTGAAGATGTACAATTCCCCGAATGGTTAGCGAACACTGTGATGGTCAAGAAAGCCAATGGATAGTGGAGGATATGCATTGACTTTATTGATCTGAACAATGCATGTCCAAAGAACTGCTACCCCATACCAAGGATTGATATCCTGATCGAAGCCACAGCTGGGCACGAGATGCTAATATTCATGGATGGCTTCAATGACTATAATCAGATTAAAATGTATAAAAACGACACCTGCAAGGTATCTTTCATAACTGACTTTGGTGTCTTTTATTATCTTGTTATGTCTTTTGGATTAAAAAATGCGGGAGCCACGTATCAAAGATTGGTGAATAAAATACTCGTCCATCTAATTGGAAAAATATGGAGGTCTATGTCATTGACATGTTAGTCAAAATCCTAGCCAAGGACGACCAGATTGATCATCTTAGATAGGCATTTGAAGTGCTGAGGCACCTAAAGATGATGTTGAACCCTTCCAAGTGCGCCTTCTCGTATGGTCTGGAAATTTTTTGGGCCACATCATCTCGAAGAGAGGAATAAAGGCAAACCCTGATAAAAAAACGTTCAAAAATTGAAGGGGAGAATTGCGGCTTTAGGAAGGTTAATCTCCAAGTTAGAAGACAAATGTATGCCCTTTTTCAAAACCCTGAAGAAGGTGAAGAATTTTTTTGTAGATAGTTGAGAGCCAAGAGGCCCTTTAACAGCTAAAGAAATAGATGAGTGAAGCCCCGTTGTTAGCCAAACCGAGTCCGGAGGACATCCTTTACTTAATCTCGCGGTTTTCAAGCAAACAGTGAGTATTGTCGTAGTAAAGAAAGAGCAGAAGGTTCGAAAGCCTATCTGCTATGTAAGCAAGGTGCTCCACGGATCTGAATTGAACTACTCCACCACTGAGAAGTTTGCACTCGCCCTTAAAACAACCTCCAAGAAGCTACGACTGTACTTTCAGGCACACAAAGTAGAAGTCCTGACGGACCAACCCCTGAGAAGCATCCTTCACAGCCCTAAAGTGATTGATAGGCTCATCCAATGGGAAATTGAGTTGGGAGAATTTGATATCAAGTATAAGCCTCAGACAACCCTCAAGGCCCAGGCATTAGCAGACTTCATGGTCGAATGCACCATTAACGACCAAGAAGTCGGGGGGCAACAGATAGTGACCCCAGAAGAAGGAAAGAAGGATAAAGAAGAAGACTTGACTCTAAAGGAGTATTGGGTTCTCCATTTTGACAGAGCGTTCAAAAAAAATCTAGTGGTGCAAGCCTAGGCTTGCAAAGCCCTGAAGGGTTCATGATCGAATATGCTTTGAAGTTGGACTACCCAACTAGGAATAAAAAAGCAGAATATGAGGCTTTGATAGCCGGGTTAAGCTTAGCTAGAGATGTGAGAGCCAAGAATATTAAATTTTGTGGAGACTGAAGACTCATTGTTGCCAAGTACCTAAGGGTCATGAAAGGAATACTGACTCAATTTGGTGAATGGTATGCAGAACATGTTTTGAGAGAGCAGAACACTACGGCCTACGCCCTTTCCAAGTTCACCTCCTCTGAAATCGAGAACTATCCAAGTATTTACTTCCAAACCCAGAGGACCCCGAATATTCATGTCATAAACTTGATAGGACCAATTGGCTTGACTAGCTGCTGGATTGGCCCCATTAAGAACCACCTTAAGACAGGTTGGCTCCCGGACGATGCCCGAGAGGCAAGCAAGTTATCAGTAACAGCGATAAAGTAATCTCTAATCGAAGGTTTTTATACAAAAGGTCTTTCGTGATCCCATATTTGAAGTGTTTGAAACCTCTTGAGGCAGAGGAGGCACTTGACCAAGCCTATATAGGGATGTTCAGACAAGCACTTAGGGGGCAGGGCCCTTGCTAACAAGATAATCTGATTGGGATTCTACTGGCCAACAATGATGGCCGATATAAAAGCCTACATGAAGAAGCGTGAGATGCCAAAGGCATGGTCCTATAGTTCTACGGCCCCCGGAGAGGCTTGCATCTATCAAGTGTGAGATAACCCCCAAGAAAATCTCCCAATTCTTCTGGGAAAACATGATCTGCCGATTTAAAATCCCGTATATCCATATCACAGATAAGGGATGATAGTTTCACAATGAAGAGTTCAAGGTATTATAATGACAACAACAAAGAACTTCATTTCACCTCAATTGACCATCCACATGCAAATGAGCAACCAAAAATAGTTAATCAAATTATCATTGATAGACTTAAGAAAAGGGTCGAACCCTCGAGGAGCACGTTGATGGACGATTTTCTGCCTATTTCATGGGCTTATCGAACTACCTTCAAGTTCATAACCGAAACAACCTCGGTCATGCTGGCTTATGGAGCTGAGGTAGTGGTGCTCCTGGAAATTACATGTGCATAACCAAGAGTTGAAGCTTACGAGCCATAGACTAACAAATAACGCATGAGGCTAGCCATCGACCTAATTGATGAGGTCATAGATGAAGCTAAAGCCCCTCAGTGAAGAGCCTCGCTCTAGTACAATAGAAGGGTTAAAGAAAGTTTCTTTCAAGAAGGAGACTTAGTCTTGGGGATGATTGGGGCATCCTGAGTTAAAGAAAGGGAAAGCTAGCCCCTAATCGGGAAGGGCCATTTTGAGTCAAGTGCGTTCTAGGATAAAAATCCAACAAGTTGAAAACCATGAATGGTGAGAAAATGCCAAAGCCTTGCTTTGTCATAAATTTGAAGGATTATTGTAAATGATAAAAAAGCAAATATGTGGGAAGTATAGAATATGTGCCAAGTACTGAAATAGTACGCAAAGAAATGAAAATAAAAGTTGTTAAAGGCCCGAAGAGCCCAAGTTTTGTCCGATTAGAGGCTCGTAGGTGTTGCAATCATTCAATTGCAGTTAATTAAACTCAAGTAACAATCATGTAACATAATATCTTGTACCTGAAGAGTTCAAGTGACATAACTAAATGATACGTGCAAAAAGAAGGCTTGTAGCCCAAATATGCCTTGACTTTTTTGGGCTTGTAAAATACGAAGCCCCATGGAGTGAATGTATCTAACAAGTAGAAATAAGGTTGATGAAACTAATTTCTATTCTATGTAAGGGTTGAACCCATATTTCAGGATATTATCTACTTATGCAAGTTTATTCCTATCATCTTATCTATCAATTTATTTATGAGCGAGCATCTAATGAATGCAAGTCCTGAAAGACCAACTGTCGGAAATAAAAGATAACTGCATAAAGATAGAAGATCCTGAAGGATCACAAGTCGAATCCTGAAGGACAATTAGGATGCACAGTGAAAATGTTCAAAGTACATAAAGGACCGAAAGCAGATAAAAGCAAAATATAGAGCCACAGCAGACATATGAAGCCATGTAAGGCCGCGATGGTCACTCATTAGAAGACCTTATAGCCTCGATACGTACAAACTCAAATTATGAGTTGATAACAAGGATATGGGTAAAATACAAGGATTGTTAGGCTTGAACCCCAACAACGCCCAGGAAGTACCATTTATAACCGACGTTACAATACCACGTGTTCAGCAATACGCCTAGGGAGTTTTCAGCCATGGAAGCATTTAATTAATGCTCAGGAAGCAAGGTTTCTATACGTGTTTTTCAACATACCTCCAAGGTGGGGGTAACCCACGCCTAGAAAGAATTCAGCCACGAAGGCCTTCTTTCAACGCCAGGGAAACAAAAATTTTGGGCTTGTTTGTCACCTTACCTCCTAGGCGGGGGTAATCCGCTTCTAGGATTGATGGATCGGGCTCCAACTACGCCAGTTAGATATTATTCATAGGCTTGGAAAGAAAGTTGTTTCCTAGGCGGGGGTAACCTACGCTTAGGATGGAGTTACACAATCAAATTATTTTATGAATATTTTATTCAAAAAATAGAAAAAAAGGAGGAAATATTAATTAGATTATTAGGAAAAAGGAAGGCAAAATTCTCAAAATAGAGAATATTATTTAATGTGCGAATGCATAAATTAATGTCTGATGACAACAAAAAATTACGAGTAAATTCGTAATTTGATATATAAATTCCTTAAAAATTAAGGAATTTAAAAATAGAATTAATTGGAAATAATAGAAAATAATTTTTAATATTATTTTCTATCCAATTAGTTATATTATGCACGATTGCACAAAATTAAGTATGTTCGCTGACACAATAAATTATGACAAGAGTTCATAATTTTATAAAAAAGAGAAAAAAAAAGGAGGTGATAAAAACATGATAAACAAAAAGACAAAAGGAAATGATAGAGAAAAAGACAAAAAAAATGAGAAAGAAAAAGACGGGAAAAAAAAGATAAACAAGAAGACAAAAAAATTGATGAAAAAAATGACAAAAAGAAAAAGCAAAAAAAAGAGAAAAATTGAGCAACGCCTGGAACATAAATCTTCTGGCCGTGGTTAACATACCACCTCCTAGGCGGGGCACCTCCTAGGCGGGGTAAGGGTTACCCACCTAGGGAGGGAGTGCCCCTCAAACCCATTTTTTGATTATTCTTTTAATTAAAATTGGGTAAAAATAAAAATATGATTAAAATATTTTTTAATATTAAAAAAAATACCCGTTGGTATGAAAAAAATTCTAAAATATTAGAAAAAATACCCGTTGATATATAATAATTTTTAAAATATTAGAAAAAAATACCCGTTGGTTTAAAATAATTTCTAAAATATTAGAAAAAATACCTGTTGGTATAAAATAATTTCTAAAATTTTAGGAAAAAATACCCGTTGGTATAAAATAATTTCTAAAATATTAGGAAAAATACTTGTTCGTATAAAATAATTCCTAAAATTTTAGGAAAAAATACCCGTTAGTATAAAATAATTTCTAAAATTTTAGAAAAAAATACCTGTTGGTATAAAGAAATTTCTAAAATATTAGGAAAAATACCTGTTGGTATAAAATAATTCCTAAAATTTTAGGAAAAAATACCCGTTGGTATAAAGTAATTTCTAAAATATTAGAAGAAAAAAATTCCCGTTTGTATAAAATAATTCCTAAAATATTAGGAAAAATCACGAAAAATACCCGGAGGTAGGAAACAATTCCTAAATTATTAGAAAAAATCAAGAAAAATACCCGGAAGTAGGAAAAAAATTCCTAAATTATTAGGAAAAATCAAGAAAAATACTCAAGGTAGGGAAAAATTCCTAAAAGTTTAGGAAAAGTATTTGTGAGTACATAAAAAATTCCTAAATAATTAGGAAAATATGCAAAAATTATTTGGAGACGACAAAAAGTCCCGGAAAAATAAGTGAAAATACTAGAAAATTCCTAAATAGGTGTAGTTACGAAAACATATATGGAAAATTGTAAAAAAAAATTCTAAAAATATATGTTAAATCCTCGAGTAAGGCAAATCGTTGTAAACGTGTAGGTCGCTCCACACTTTATGATAAAAATGATAACCAGAAAAGGTATAAACTTTAACTTCTGCGAAATCTTTGTAAGGTTTCACAAAAGTTGGGGGCAAATGATATGGGCCTAAAATTAGCCTAGAAATATAATCAATATTGAATTGATTAGACATGATACGGTCCAATAACGAAGCCCAATTAATGAGGCCCGAAGCCCTGATTATTTATTAATTTCATAATTAATAAATAGGGAGGATTAATAGCTCATTAAATGAGTCCAATCGGTGATATAAATCTATAGAAGATAGCCTTGAGGGCACCTACACCAACAAGGAGTCTAATTCCTTTATTTTAGGACTTCAAAGTCTATCCAAAGTCTGAGACTTGTTTAGCAAATCTCCTAACCTTAGTCAATTCAAGAACATTCAACATCTATATAAAGGGTCTCACCCCATCTGTAATTCATAGAGATACGTAGGCATCTCGTAAAGGCAGAGTTAAGTTACGAAACACGAGTGCAACCATTAAAGGCCTTGAGCTCACGAGCCCTAAAATTATATATTGTAGGTAATATATTTGGGTTCAAAGCCTCGGACCTGTTCTAAAAAAGTCTAGGTATTTCGAATTGAGTAATAAATATAACCTAGTTTTTTATCCATAACAATTTTGTAAACATTTTCCAACACCAAAACTCTTAAAATAAGTTTAATACGATATTCACCAAAACTTTTATAAATTAATATTTAATCATAAAAGTTAACTACAAGTTAAAAAAGTCAACTAAATATTAATTTAAAGAAAAATGATGGATAATAGAGATATTTAACTAATTCAATAATTAAATATTTATTTTAGTGACAAAAAATGGAAAATAGAGAAATTTAATCAATTAAATGACTAAATATTAATTTAAAGAAAAATAATAGATAATAAAGAAATTTAATTAATTTAATAATTAAATATTAATTTTAGTGACAAAAATGGATAATATAGAAATTTAATCAATTAAATAAGTAAATATTAATTTTAAAGAAAAAACAGCATCTTTCAACGACATGCCATTAAGTATAGCATTCATGTACTTGCACACGTACACGCCACAATTATGGGTATTGGCCTGCCTCGGTCGTTCCTGTATGAAATGAACCTTCATCTTATGTCCATCAAATCTGGAAGGATCCAAGTAATGCAACATGGCTGGCCCTATGCACTCCTACAAATATTTCATATAATTAGTAACCAACAATGAGAAGTGTATGTAAATTGACTAGAATCACCTGGGGCTATGGAAGGGCACCCTATATATATATATACACACACATTGTTAGATATATTTGTGATGTCATGTTTAATTTGATTTATTTAGTTTCAGAACTTAATATCAGGACTTACTGGAAATCATAACTTACTGAAGTCAGAACTTATATCAGAACTTAAGGCCGTCGGGATTTATATCAGGACTTAAGTGCGGGTACTTCAGATAAGGAATGCAGCTGATTTACAGGAGAGGATCTGAACTAAAACAAAAGAAGATATGCAAGAAGATTTGGACAGCTAGAAGACTTGTAGAAGATAATATCTGATTGATATATTTTAGGAGACGGAATTATATTCCATATCAATTAGAAGATATCTTGTAACTGTGTACTATATAAACACGGCTTAGGGTTTACACTATAAGTGTTATCATTCATGAGAACATTATTCATTGTAACCTAGCAGCTCTTAGTGATATTGTTCATCACTGAGAGAGTAGTTTAACCTACTTTGTAACAGAGCTTATTATATTGAATAAACTTGATTACTGTTACATACTTGTGTTCTAAATTGATTTGATTGTATAAACACTATATTCAACCCCCTTCTATAGTGTTGTGTGACCTAACAAGTGATATCAGAGCATCTCTGTTGATATACAAATAGTGAGA
Organism: Apium graveolens; assembly: GCF_009905375.1. Taxonomy (NCBI): domain Eukaryota; kingdom Viridiplantae; phylum Streptophyta; class Magnoliopsida; order Apiales; family Apiaceae; genus Apium; species Apium graveolens. The sequence goes on along the minus strand of NC_133649.1, from coordinate 223,210,221 downwards.
TCCAGTTTAAAATCATGTCTGAAGAAACACAAACTCCACCTAAGCCCACCAAAACTCAAGATACTCAAAACAATCAAACCCACAGTCGATATGAGAGTATTAGGGTTCCCATACTGAGAGCATCTGAGTATCCTATATGGAAGGTTAAGATGGCTATATTTCTGGAAGACACAGATCCAGAATACCTTGATAGAATTAATGATTGACCATATAAGCCTACCAAGCTTTCTGTTGCAGTTGTTGATCAACCAGCAAAGATGATACCAAAAGAGAAAGGTGATTATACAACTGAAGGCATCTCATCTATTGCCAAGGATGCAAGGGTAAGGCATCTGCTGCATAGTGCAATTGACAATGTCATGTCAAACAGGGTAATTGGATGCAAGACTGCAAAAGAGATATGGGATGCTTTGGAGACAAGATGCTAGGGAACTGATTTAATCAAAAAGAATAGGAAGACTATACTCACACAAGAGTATGAGCACTTTGATTCAAAAGCTGATGAATCTTTAACTGATTTATATGACTGGTTTGCCAAACTCTTGAATGATTTGTCACTGGTGGACAAGGAATATGTTCTTGAAGATTCAAATCTAAAATTTCTTTTAGCTCTTCCGAAAAATTGGGATTTGAAGTCTACTCCCATAAGAGACAAATATGACCTTGCTGAAACTATTCTTGATGAAATTTATGGTATGCTCAAGACTCATGAACTTGAGATGGATCAAAGGAGCAAAAGGCATGGAAGAAAGTCAAAGACAGTTGCACTTAAATCTGAGGAGGAATCTCCTAAAGTGGTTGTCTCAAAGAGGGGAAAAGGAAAGGCTCTCATCATACAGTCTGATTCAGAGTCATCATATTCTGATGTTGATGATTCAGAATCTGAAAATTTATTTAAAGTGGATGTTGATGCAGAGATGATGCAACTGTGTGCTCTTATGGTGAAGGGTATCACAAAGATAGCCTACAAGAAATTCAGAAAGGGCAAGAAGTTTTCCAAGAAAGGTGGAAGTTCTGAAAATAAAGGGTTCAGAAAGTCTGAAGGCAAAGGAGGAAAGTCTGACAGAGGAGACAACTCAAATGTCAAATGCTACAATTATGGTGAAAGAGGCCACATCTCTCCTGACTGCAAGAAAGGAAAAAGTGATAAAGGCCAGGCACTTATCACAAAGAAGAAAAACTGGGCAGACACTCAGATTCTGAAGAAGATGTGAATTATGCTTTGATGGCAAATGCTAATAGCAGTTCTGAAACTGCTAAATTGAAGGTACCTCATTCAACTCTTGTTTTTTATACTGATGATATTTCTGAGCTAAGATTATATCTCAAAACCATGTTCATTAGTTTTAGAGTTCAAACTTTGACAAATGAAAGATTAAAATCTGAAATTCTTGCTCTTAGAAACAGAAATGACTACTTAGAAAAAGAGTTAGTTATATTCCATCAAACTCAGAAAGAAAGAGATGAGGGTTTGTATGTTAGAGATGAACTGCTAAAATTGAATAAATCTCTTAAATCTGAACTGGAAAAGGAAAAGGAGATAATCAAAACTTAGACTAACTCTGGAAGAACAACTCAGAAAATCTTAGAAAATGGAAATTGGAAAGAAGGACTAGGTTACCTAGATGATAAATAAGAAAAGGAAACTTTGTCATCTAAACCGAACTTTACCAAGAAAGCTGAAAAGCCTAAAGTTAATCCTATTAAATTTGTAGCAAAAACTGTAGTGTCTGATTCTGAAAAGATGAAAGACTCTAAGACAGAAGTCAAAGAAAAGTCAACTTCTAACAAATTAAAACAGAACAAATCAGCTTCAGTAAACATAGGTTTAATGACAAAGAAGCAGCTTAAGCATAAGTTAAAAGAGATAAAAAAATGTAAACAAGGTCAAGGAAGCTAGGAAAAATAGGAATGGAAAGGAAGGTGTGAATAAAAGCAATAATTATATGCCTGTTTCTAATGCTCCTAGAAAGAAATGCTATAATTGTTGAAACTCTAACCATCTTGCTTCTTTTCGCAGGAAAAATAAAGATATAAACTCTTTACCTCCTAGATCAGGAGCTAAGGGTTAGTCTGTTAGGTTTAAACCATAAAATCCTTTTTTTCATTGTGGTAGTTTATGGAATTCTATTTATACTTGTAAGGAATATCATAGTTTGTACTATAATTATTATCAAATAAAACCTTCTTTAAAGAAAGTTAGTGTAATTCCTTCGAGTGTAAATTCTAATGCAAAATCTGATATAAAGTCTGATAAAAAGCATGTTAGCATAAACTCTGAAACTAAATCCATTGCAAATGCTAACAAAATTAAAAAGGCCAAAGGATCCAAGCAAGTCTGGGTCCTTAAAACTAACCAATAGTGGACTTTGTGATTGCAGGGCAATAGGAAAAACATCCTGGATCTGGACAGTGGATGTTCAGGACATATGACTAGAAATAAAGCCATGCTATCAGACTTTGTGGAGAAAGTTGGCCCATGAGTTTCTTATGGAGATGGCAACATGGGAAAGACTCTGGGATACGGCAATATCAATCTTGGGAATGTCATAATTGAAACAGTAGCTCTTGTCTCAGGACTTAAACACAATCTACTAATTGTGAGTCAAATCTGTGACATAGGTTATCATGTGGATTTCTTTGAAGAACACAGTAAAGTTGTAAGTAATTCTACAAGCAAAGTGGTTCTGAAAGGTTACATACATGGTAACATATATAAAGTCAGACTTTCAACAAGCTCTGATGGTTCTGCAATCTGTTTGTTAAGAAGAGCATCAATTGAAGAAAGCTGGAATTGGCACAAGAGACTCTCTCACTTAAATTTCAACAACATAAATGATCTAGTAAAGAAAGACCTTGTGAGAGGACTTCCAAAATCAATATTTGCTCCTGATGGCCTTTGTGACTCATGTCAAAAGGTAAAACAAAGAAAATCTTCATTCAAGAGCAAAACTGAATCCTCAATTCTTGAGCCTTATCACTTACTGCATGTTGATCTATTTAGTCCAGTAAATGTCATATCCATTGCAAAGAAGAAATATGTTATGGTTATAGTGGATGAGTTCACAAGATACACTTGGGTGTATTTCTTGCACAAGAAGAATGAAACTGCATCTACTCTAACTGAACATGTCAGACAGCTGGATAAGTTGGTCAAAGATTCTATTAAAATAATAAGAAGTGATAATGGCACTGAGTTCAAGAATTCAATCATGGAAGAGTTCTGCACAGAGCATAGAATAAAGCAAGAATTTTCTGCACCCGGAACTCCATTGCAGAATGGAGTTGTAGAAAGAAAGAACAGGACTCTTATTGAAGTTGCACGAACTATGCTTGATGAAGCATAGCTACCAACCTACTTTTGGGCTGAAACTGTGCAGATTGCTTGTTTTACTTAAAATGTTACACTAATAAACAAGCATGGAAAAACACCATATGAGATGGTGAAGAAAAAGAAGCCGAATCTGAAATACTTTCATGTATTTGGATGCAAGTGTTTTGTTCTTAAGACTCATCCTGAACAGCTGTCAAAATTTGATCTAAATGCTGATGAAGGAATTTTTGTTGGATATCCACTTTCCACAAAAGCCTTTAGAGTCTACAATTTAAGAACAAGGGTTATCATGGAATCTATCAATGTATCTTTTGATGATAAAAAGATTACTAAACTTGAAGATTTCAATGATCATGATCAGCTGAGATTTGAAAATGAAGATTTAAATTATGATTCTGTAAATTCTGGTGACCTAAATCCTGATTCTGTAAGTTCTGACGAGTTAAATTTTAATGTCATTAAAACTGTGGTAAATACTCCAAAGGAAAATGCACCTATTCAGGGGGAGCAAGATGATAATCAACCACATCTCAAGACTCTCAAGAAACATCAGAACCTGTCACTGGCTCTTCAAGTTCTGATTCATCAAGTTCTGATGAGCCAAATTCTGATAATTCTGGAAACTCTGATTCTTCAATTCTTGAAGGATCCAACTCAAATTCTGAAATTTCAGAGAGCATAACTTCAGGGGGCATCAAAAAATTCTGATGGAGACAACATGGATCATGGGGGAGGATCCAGTTCTAGAGATCAACTTTCATCTTCAAGGAAGTGGACTAAATCACATACACCTGACTTAATAATTGGAGATCCTGAAGCAGGGGTCAGAACTAGAACAACAACATCAAATGAATGTCTCTATCATTCCTTTCTATCTCAGACTGAACCAAAGAAAGTGGAAGAAACTCTTTAATATGTTGATTGGGTGCAAGCAATGCAGGAAGAGTTAAATGAATTTGAAAGAAATAATGTATGGACCCTAGTGCCAAGACCAAAGAACAGATCCATTATTGGCACAAAATAGGTATTCAGAAACAAAACTGACAGTGATGGCATAATTACATAAAATAAAGCAAGGATGGTTGCTAAAGGTTACTCTTCACAGGAGGGTATTGACTATGATGAAACATTTGCTCCAGTTGCTAGATTGGAAGCCATAAGAATCTTTTTACCTTATGCTGCTCACAAAAAGTTTAAAGTCTTTCAAATGGATGTGAAAAATGTTTTTCTCAATGGAGAATTGGAAGAAGAGGTATATGTTGAACAACCTCCGATCTTTGTAGATCCAAAATTCCAAATCACGTCTACAGGCTTGACAAAACACTTTATGGCCTTAAGCAAGCTCCAAGAGCATGGTATGAGACTTTAGCTCAATTCCTCTGGAAAGTGGATTTACCGTAGGTACAATTGATAAAACTCTGTTCTACCTCAACCATGGAAAGGACTTATTTTTGGTACAGATATATGTTGATGATATCATCTTTGGTTCTACAAATGCCAAACTCTGTGAAAGGTTTACAAAGCTAATGCAGTCAAGATATCAAATGAGTATGATGGGAGAACTTAGCTATTTTCTGGGACTTCAAGTCAGGCAAAATGAAGAAGATAATTTCATAAATCAATCCAAGTACACCAGAAATTTACTCAAGAAATTTGGAATGCAAGACAGTTCAACTGCATCCACTCTCATGGCCATTGCAACCAAGTTAGATAAAGATACTGGAGCATCAGTAGATATTACTAACTATAGAGGTATGATTGGCTCTTTACTCTATTTAACTGCAAGTAGACCTGATATCATGTATGCTACCTGTCTTTGTGCAAGATTTCAGGCTGATCCAAGAGAACCTCCTCTAATAGCTGTGAAAAGAATTTTCAAGTACCTCAAGGGTACAGCTGATGTAGGATTGTGGTATCCTAGAGAATCAGATTTTAAGCTAATAGGTTACTCAGATGCAGATTTTGCAGGATGCAAAATTGACAGGAAAAGCACTAGTGGAAGCTGCCAATTTCTTGGAGGCAGATTGGTTTCTTGGTTTAGCAAGAAACAGAAATCAATTTCCACATCAACTGCAGAAGCAGAATATATTGCTGCAGGAAGCTGTTGTGCACAGATTCTTTGGATGAAGAATCAGTTACTGGACTATGGTTTAGAATTTTCTAAAATACCCATTTACTGTGATAATCAAAGTGTTATTGCTATGACAGGTAATCCAGTTCAACACTCAATGACAAAGCACATCAGCATTAGGTACCATTTCATAAGGGAACATGTGATGGAAGGTACAATGGAATTGCATTTTGTTCCAACAGATCAACAACTAGCAGATATCTTCACAAAACCACTATATGAAGCTACTTTTACAAGACTGGTAAATGAACTTGGAATGGTTTCAGGTTCTTTCTCAAAATTTGTTTAGTTTTTGTTCTCATGCATCAGACTTTATGATCAGTGTTTACAGATTGTCTTATCTCCATGAAATATGTGCTTAAATTGTAACATATTAAATATTGATTGTTATCTGATGTGATTCTATAAACTCTGATAGTCTTTTGAATGTTCTGTAACTATTCAATCCAATGAGGATTACTTTGCTAGATGCTGACTTAGTAGTCTTTAACAAACTATGTATCCCATGTTTAAATTAGTTGTTTATGTGGAAATCCATAACACAAGCAAACTCTGATTTTGATCTTAGTCAAATTTATTTCTTGTATCTTTTTACTAAGTCATAAACTAGATTATTATTTCTTATCTGTCAAATTCTGATGTCAGTAAATCTTAAGGATGAACTACATGCTTGATAAGCCTCACTTATCTGAAGAAAACAAAAGAAAAATTAAAGTCAGGTACTCCTTTGAGATCTAGAGTAAATATGTGAAAGGGAAGACCCAAGTGCATTGTTGGTATTAAGTTATATGCATTAGAAAAGCAAATAAATTTTTTTTGGTGACTTTTCATATTCTCTGATTACTGGATAAATATTCTGATAATAGCATAAATTCTGATAGTAGTTGTGACTCATTTACACTGAGAAGCCACTGTAAAAAGAATGTCAAAAGATGCATAAAATGAGCACAAACAGTTGAGGTGGACTCTTGCATAAATTTATTCTATAGTAGACTTCAAAATTAAAGACAGATTTTAAGCAATTTTCTTAGTTATGCCTTATTTCTAAGATATCTGAATTTTATCATACTTTAATCTTTATCTGATCATTTATAAATGCACACACTCTCACTCCATATGAATGATGAAAAATAATGTGGTGATTAAGTTGTTTCTGACAAACGGTTAAGTATTATTTGCATATATTCTGAGGACAAGTTTTGATGAAAGTTCTGATGATTAAACTCTGAAGAAACCAGTCAGTATTTGTGTGAAGAATCACGGAAATAGTCATTCACTTTTTGAGTACAGAAGCCATGTTCTTATGACCGTTAAATTCTGATAATAGTCAAGTTCTGATGCAAATCCTGATGGAAACTCTGATGCTTACGTGGCATTATTTAATTACTTGGCTTATTTTTAGTATTTATTGTAACGGTTATATTTTGTCAGAAAATAATTAAGTGAGATAAAAATAGTGATAATCATTTGGTTAATGGATTGCGTGTTTGTTTTGGTAACAGCATGTGAGCAATAATTACTGCACGTTTATTGTGCCCACTCATTACTGTTTTGACTGTTTCCATGCTGTCAGGTGTAAAAAGTCTGTTATGCTTCACAAAAATAGTCATTGTCACGTGGAGTGTATAAATAAGAGAGTTAAAAGATTTTACAATCTTTTACCTACTATTCTTATTTTCTAATCTCTCTTATTCTCTCTCACTCTCTAATATTCTCTAAAGCTATTTCTTACAGGCATTTTATCAAACATCTTTCGTACGTACAACTTTTCACTTAATTTCTTACAGAAATGGCACCCAAGGACATCATCTTTAATGGAGCCAAGTTCGTCCCCAATAACTACATGGCTATTCTCAGCAAGGATGATGCTCCATCAGATCTTTATTTTATTCAAGATCTTCTTGCTAACAGTGAGATTGGGTATGCTTTGACCCAACCACAATTACTCTTAAGCACGCGAATACTGGAGTTTTGGAGGAGTAGAGTTTATGATAATGGTGGTGAAGCTGGGTCCCCAAGTATTATCTTCACAACATGGGAAGATAAGCATCTGGTTAACTTGTCAACTGTTCGACAAGCTCTGCACTTGCCAGAAAATTACACTTTCAATGCTCAGATTGAGGAGCCACTTCTACAGGCTATGATGGCAAATCTTGGCTATGAGAAAAGTCTGTCCAAGTTGGGACAGCTGAAGAGGCCATACGTCAGAAAGGAGTGGAGCTACTTATTTGACTGCATCACCAGAGCTTTTGCCAACAAATGCTCCAACTTTGATGCCATTCCCATTCTGATTCAGCAAATAGGGTATGCACTTCTAAATCAAACTCACTTTGATTATGCTACTGCTATTTTGGGTTTTATTGGGGATAGGATGAATGAGGACCCAAATACTATTTACTTTTCTAGATTTTGTCAACTCATTTATAGTTTTTATTGTCCTGATAAGTCTCAAAACTTTAGTGAGACAATTCAACCTTTTAAACTTGCTAAAAGGGCTTTCATAGACTTGTTATCTACTGATAATAAGAAAGAGATACTAAGACCCCTTCAAATTCCTACATCAGTAAAACAGTTCTTAGTAAACTCTGACCCCAACACATACACCCCCATATTTCCTGAAGTTGCACCCTCTCAACCTCCATCAGCACCTACAACCAATCCTCAACCAGCTCAATCCTCTCAACCACAACCACAGCTACTATCAGAACCTATTTCCAACCAGCACAATCTTCTCAACCACAACCATCAGCACATACTACCAACCCAACCTCTGGTACTTCCCAAAAGGTGCCAATTGTAAAATCTGCTACAACATCTAGACCCAAACCTTGAAGAGCAAAATTTGTTCCTCACTCTCCACCAAAGAGAAAGAGAAGGCTAATTCTGAGAGATAAATCAGATGAAGATGAGCAGACACAGGTTCCCACTTCGGAACTTGTACAAATAGAAGCTGAAAAGGAAATTTTTCAGAAAGAGATAACTCCTCGGAAACAGACTGAAGCTGAGGGTTCTGGAATTTTGAAAAGAAAAAGACTTTCAAGTTCTGATGTTGCTCAAGCAACACCTTCACAACCAAAGTCCAGATTAAAGAAGATGAGAGCAGGTAGGCATATGGCACAACCTCAATCTGAGGATGCTAAAGAAGCTGAGGGGGGGTCAGGAATCTCTGATCTCATCAGAACCAATAGTGATTGAAGCTCTGCCACCTCTACCTCAAGCTGAAGACACTGTTCAGGATACAGTGATCACATCTCCTGTCTCTCCAATCAAAGAAACAACTACAGTTGAAGATTCAGGATTAAGTCCTGAAATTGATATTCACAGGCTGAACATTCCATCTGTCTTGTGTCTAGAAGCACCACAAGGACAAGTGACAACTCCACCTGTTTCTCCATTAAATGCTGAAATACCAACTACTCCAATTCTGGATGTGGAAACAGATGAAGTTGTACCAGAATCTCCTACAGCCACACACACTCTTGTGTTATCAGAAGATGATGAGCTTCTAGACAGTTCTGGAGAGTCAGCTCCAGCTCCAATTCTTGGAAAGGAGGAACTGTTGAAATATGTTGAACAAAAAGCTCATGTTCCTTGGGAGGAAACTCATAGAGGAGTTGAATGGACCAAGAAGTGGAATGAATCTGACTTCATTCCCAGCTCAAAAGTTCTGTCAGATCATATTACAAAAGCTAATGAGTTGTTGATAAATTCTGACTTCAAAGCTCAACTTAAAGTCACAGCTCTCAGTACTAAAAGTCTTCAAGGTCAACACTCCATTACTCATGCCAAGGTTGATAAACTACAGGAAAATGTTGATAAGCTGGACCTGATGCTCAAGCTAGACAAGTACAGGTTTATCAGACCTATTTATAAAAAAGGAGAGGCTATTGAGAAAGTTCAAGAAAAACAACAGGGCCAACTGAATGAGGTCCTACAGAATCAAGCCTCTCAACAAGCACAACTCAATGAAATCCAATCTTCAGTGGAACTTCTTCTCTCTCTACTCCTATCAAATGATGCCAAAAAGGGGGAGAAGGTAGTTATGTCCAAATGCTCTACTATTCAAACACTGACGAAAAAGGATGATAAAGAAGATGACCCGGGAAACCCTATCAAGGGAAAGGGTCAAGGTCATGGCAAGCATGGCAGCAAAGTTTCTTCACGGAAACTAATTTCTGATTCTAGAAAATCTTCTACACAGAAGAATACAAGTTCTGAATCTGTGAATACTCAAGTTCTGAAAGCAAGTTCTGATAATCAAAGTCTGATATCAAGTTTTGATATTCTGATTCAAGCTGGAAGTCAAGACTCTCAGAATTTTTTACAAACTCTGAAGCTTAAGGGAAGGGAGACTACTGTCTACTATAAGGATCCCAAAATTCAGACACTTGATGAAGAGATTTCTAGAAAATTATTTCTCAAGCATAATCCTGGAATGGATTTAGAGACTCTAAAGGAGGAAGAAGCTAGATTTGCAGCTGAGAAGACAAATCCTAAGTCTAAAGCTTCTAATGCAAAGAAACCTCCAAGGCCTAAGGCAAAAGGCATTGTGATCAAGGAAAGGTCAACTTCTGAGGCTTCAAAGTCCAAGACAAGATCACAAGTTGAGATTGATCCCAAAGAAAAAGGGAAAGAGAATGTTGATGAACCAACAAAGAAGCAGGAGATGAAGATTACCCAAATCCTGATGAAACCTGTATGCAAGTTGGTTCAGGTTTTTAATGATAAAGTTGTTGAAGATGGAACTGTTGAAACTCTGAAAAGAAAGAAGATAACAGAAGAATCTAAGACAACCTCTGATAGAGCTCAAGTTTATTTGAACAAGATGACAATTACTGATAAGAAGAAACTCTTATGGAAAAATTTTAAACCATCAGATTCTAGGAAAAGTCAACTGCTATCTGATTTCATGACTGTTGGATTGAAAGCCAGAGAAGCAAGAGACAGAGCTGGATTAGGTTCTGAAGAAGCCAAGATTAAAAACAGGAGTTGAAGTACTTACTAGAGATCCATTCTTATTAACTGATAAACCATTTGAAGAAGTTACACAGAAACACCTTGACGAGGTTATATTTGTTCAAGTGGTACTGGATGCTCATGATAATAGTAATGTCAAAGAAAAGCTTATTATGTTTCTTGAATATGGAAGAACATACAGAATGTCAGAATCAGATGTGCTGAACAAATCTCTGAAAGAACTTCAATTCTTTCATTATCTTTTGGAGATAAAGTCTGAGATTACCAGAAGATGGTCTAATTTCATAATGAAGACCATAAGGGATAAAGCCAGAATCTCTGGATCAGGGGTTGCAGAATTTGTTCAAATTCCAATGAAGAAGGATTCTGCTAAACTTGAAGTTATTCTGAAAAAGAAATGTATGTGCTATAATGAAGACTCATCTCATCCAAGAGTAATCAGACTTGGTGATGGATTGGAAAGAAATCACATCTCAGTACTTAGGACTGCAATCTACCAGATTGGAAGTCAAGATGAAGAAATGAAGCAAGTCAAGGCAACATTAGTTCAAGTCCTGAGAAATGCAGAAGAGAAGCTGATATCAAACTTTGTCAAGAATCACTTTGGATTCAAATTGACTCAGTAAGATTGGTAAAAGCTGCAAGGACTGTAAGTTGTAGTTAGTTGTCTAAATAAACTCTCATTGCATTTGTACTTAAATATTTTTGGCATCATCAAATCTATTAACTTGTATATTTTTCATAATTTACATGTTGGGGGAGATTGTTAGATATATTTGTGATGTCATGTCTAATCTGATTTGTTTAATTTCAGAACTTAATATCAGGACTTGCTGGAAATCAGAACTTACTGAAGTCAGAACTTATATCAGAACTTAAGGCCGTCAGGATTTATATCAGGACTTAAGTGCGGATACTTCAGATAAGGAATGCAGCTGATTTACAGGAGAGGATCAGGACTAAAACAAAAGAAGATATGCATGAAGAGTTGGACAGCTAGAAGACTTGTAGAAGATAATATCTGATTGATATATTTTAGGAGACAGAATTATATTCCATATCAATTAGAAGATATCTTGTAACTGTGTACTATATAAACACAGCTTAGGGTTTACACTATAAGTATTATCATTCACGAGAACATTATTCATTGTAACCTAGCAGCTCTTAGTGATATTATTCATCACTGAGAGAGTAGTTTAACCAACTTTGTAACAGAGCTTATTATATTGAATAAACTTGATTATTGTTACATACTTGTGTTCTAAATCGATTTGATTGTATAAACACTATATTCAACCCCCTTCTATAGTGTTGTGTGACCTAACATACATATATATGGCGCTATTTGGGATGCCACATTAACCTATATGTACTACATTTTAATCATCTTTTTGGTATATTAGAATGATGAAGAGCATGTTTGAAATTTTTAATTGTATTCATGTTAAGAGAAGGGAATGCCAACCAAATTTTCATTCTTTCCCACATATCTTGATTCTTGTTAATAAATTCTGGTAAAAGAAAAGAGATCTCTCCTGAGGAAAAATGAAAAGTTAAGGACTAATCCATGCCTTCACTGAAGGGTTCTTAACATATAAAGTTGTTAAAAATTGAGGACAATTCGTCGATTTGTTGACTTGTTTAATCTATACTTGAAGAGGACAACTACTATATACATCCCCCCTCATCTTTTCAGTTTAATTTTCATGTGGAAACTCAAATTTCGCGAGAGATGGTGTTATAATTAGAATTTCGCCAGTGATGGTTTTATAAATTTTCTTAAATTATCTCGAAGGTGATTTGAACTAGCTTTTGATCATAATTTGGAACTTTCTACCTAAAATAGGAGTTCCAGTTTCTTAAACTTGGTTCTCTAACATAATCCTTTCTATCTTATGGCCTTTAATTTACTGAATTTCCTTCAAATGAAGCACATGAACAAATTTGTGCAGCAGATTCAATAAAAAGTCAAATAATTCTACAGACTTCGTGTTGTTAATTCAGATGCTCACTGTAGGCAGATTATCAAATTTTGTAGGCACTAATTTATATGAGGTGTACATGGATGAATAAATGGTGTGAGGTTTTCTAATTTCAGAAAGTAAATAATCTTTAATTCTGATAAAATGGTGTACATGAATATTGTTTCAAAACCTATGCGATATCACTGTGACATGTATAAGAATCTTGGATTGTGTTCTATACCATTTTACTAAAGAAACAGAGTTCCACCCCAATAAAATTTAAGGTACCTTAATCTATTGCATGTCAGAGAAGGAAATATGCAACAACATAGTCTACTTCTTTGCTTGAAGTTTTATGTCTCAACTACGTAACTGTAGATAATTATCAGAACCCACAATTTAAAAGTGCAGAAGTAATTTTACCGTTTCTCAGTTAAAATTAAGATGATGCACAAATTGATGATCGTAGAACAATAATTTATTAACAGAAGCTAATGAAGGAGATGGGGTAATGATGTAGGATCTCGCAGAGGAATATGCGAAGGAGCTAATTAATCACAATATGATTCAGTTAACAAGTGTGAGATTGAGTGGAGAAGCCTCTGAATGTGGGATGCATGATCTCGTACACGATCTTGTCAGCTACAAAGAAGAAATTATTGGGAACTTTTCAAAAATTTACCGATTATTATTGGCTTTTAGCCCATTGACTCAAGAATGGATGAACAGTTTGGTATGATTCGGATCTGACAAAAATCAATATAATCACAGATTTATTATTGGCTCTTGGCCAGTTGAATCAATTAGGGATAGGCAATGAAGTTGATATTGTTCGCATTTGACAATAATCAATACCCTGCCGAATTATTTGATCGAAACCAAACCCGAACTGTATAGTATCATCAGAAACCAAACCCCAACCGCCAGTTTTCGATTCGATTCGGGTTTCAACCGAAATCCAAAAATTATATAAAAATACTAAAATGGCCTCAAAAATATAAAAATACTAAAAGAAAAAATCCAAAAAAAATGTCATTAACAAGTCTTTTGTTCGAAAATTAAAAATATCCTTAAATTGTTGTAAACATATTAAAATATAAATGGTTAAATTTAGATATTATATCAATAGTTTATGATTGAAAAGAAGAAGTTATATTGGGTCCTTGGACAAGTTATTTCACAAGCCTGAATAAAAAATTTTAATGATAAAAAATTATAAATTATTAAGATAGATAATGAGTTATTTAAAATCTGAATCACACTTATCTGAATGATATAATTTACTAAATGTACAAAATTAAATAGTCAAAATAAAAACATTCAGTTTTTTAATATATATATAAAATGTTAGGTCCAAAAGGTACATACAGAAGGGGGTGAATGTATGTTCTTCATTGTCTAAAATTAATTATAGCGGAATATTAAATCTAAAACGAATAACCACACAAAGAGATTCGGGGTAAATATTCTTTTTATTCAAAAGTATAATTACCCGGAGGTTTGCTTACAACTTCAAATTCAAAGATCCGAAGCAACAATTATAAAAAGAACCAATACAGTGTTCTATCAATCTAGAGTTCTTTTTACCACTCTAAAAATCTATAGCTCCTTTACCAAATGATAATCAATACACACAAAGAGGCTACAAATAATGAGTGTAACAAGTTGTAAGACTTTAATGAGATGTGAATCAAATTGGGCAGCACTTCTCTCCTTAATTTCAATAAATGAAATCAACTAACTCTCCAAGAAATAAATTTTGCAGAGCTTTGCTTGAATATTGTGGAGAAGTGTATTTACAATCTGCTGCAAATTTGATTATATGTGCTGATAGGTTGTAGAAGAGAGAAGAGAACATGTGGTATCACCAGGACCAAGCATTCGAATTAATACATCCTGCACATTTGAGTTACTAGTGTCCCTGATGTTCACAAAGTCTTTACTTGCGACCAAGAAGTACTAGGAGAAATTGCCTTAAAAAATTTTAAGTATCCAAGTTACTTGTTACCATATCCTCCTTGTATGAAGTTACTTGCTACCTCATTTATCAAGGAGAAGAGTTTTGCATTAGAAAATTTCCTTGCAAAGCTACTTGCTACCATAACCTCCTTGTATGAAGTTACTTGCTACCTCATTTACCATGGAGATGAGTTTTGCCTTAGAAAAATTTCCTTGTATTAGTTACTTGCTACCATATCCTCCTTGTATGAGTTACTTATGACTTCCTTTCCAAGGAGAGGAGTTTTTCCTTATAAAATTTTCCTTGCATGAGTTACTTGCTACCATATTCTCCTTGTATGAGTTACTTGCTACCAAGGGAGCTAGGAGGAGGATTTTTACTTAGTTTATTGGCATGCATTAGTTACTTGCGACCTTGTACACCTAGGGGAGTCATTTTTCCTTAGAAAAATAATCAATAAGAGTTACTTGCTACCAAGGGTGCATACATACACTTAAAATTTTATTTTTGCTCTTGTTTATTCCCTGAGGCTCGTACCAAGTCAAGATCAGTTTCTGTAATTAAATATTGAACTGTATTATCAGGATATTGATTCTGATATTTAATATACTGATTAGGGTGACTCCTACTACAAGGTAGTGATCACTTTGACTTAGATTCTGTAGAGCACTGTAATCCCAAAGTTGTCCTGTCTTCAAGTCTTCTCTCTTGAGTCTTCGTATGAAACATAAAACTTGTATTCCTGGATATGAATCCTCACTCGACAATCTTTCTAATGATAATACTCAGTTTCCTTTCACGAATAACTGATACCTAGTGCAATGGTCTAGTTCACAAGTGAATAGTTTCGCTCTCAGGCCTTCGTACTATTTCTTCTCAAATCATTGTCAAGTCTTCTATCGGATATAAACAACTTCACTAAGAATCCTTGAGGTCTTCACATTGATTCTGATAACTGCTTTGAATGACTCCAACCTTATTCCTCTGATGCCTGAATATATTAATGAACTTCATACGGGTCACTATTGACGTCTTTTTCACTGTAGCTAACAAAACCTTTTGTGCATATATCCAATTAAACAATCTGTACTGATCCTAGTGGAACATAGATTATTTTAAAGTCCTTTTTTATGTTGAGTTATCCAAACCGGTATTGTTGAGTTATACGTACAGCTTCAATCTTGATCAACAATCTCCCCCTATTTGACTGTTACACCTGATGGTTAAATAATAATGGAGAAGCAGTAGTTTGGAGGATAACTCAACTAACCGTAACAAAAAATCTTCAATCAGCTTTCAACTTTCAATCCTCGACTTGGAAATAATGCTATCTTATATCTACCGCATCTTCTATACACATTCAGCTTCAGCAAAGAACAGATTCTTCTCTCCCTTATGTAAAGTTGCAGATAGATACGTCTTCTAAACACTGTCTTCATTAATCTTCAGATCTTCCCATAAAGCACATAGAAAACATTTTGGAATCCAGAACCAAAACCCAATAATCTCTCCCCCTAAGATGAAGAATCCCTTCCTTAGTACAATAAAGTTAGAAACTCCTCTTCTTAGTTACAGAAAGACTATCAGACCATAATCTCTTTATAATATGTCCTCTTAGTTGAGTAATCCTTCAAAATGTATTCAAAGTAAAACCTTAGGATCAAACAACCAAGTGAAGAAATTATTTGGTAACCATTCCTCACAATGCAAGTGTGTGATTTCTGTTTAGTGATCTCACATTGTGTTTCACTCTACTCTACAATCAAGTGTTTGTCACTCAGTCTCACAGTGTGTCACTCACTCAAAGCTCCAAACATCCAAGTGTACTTGCGAGAAAATCCTTTTCATAGAAAAGTTGCCTTCCACTTTCAAGGATGGAAACTCTCAGTCAATAGATTCAGAAATGTTCCTTCTGAGAGGGGAAATTAGGATTCTTTTAAGTGGCAGAATTCCTGATATCCCTCAACTTCCATGAAGAAGTATACCTTATAAACTCGTCAGATAATATATGAGTCCTTATTTATGAGCTGTAATTTTGACCAAGTCAAAATCATTTCCAGATTTGAATTCTGGGAAGAACCAATGATCAATGATATGTCATTAGGGATCAAAGATTTCTTCTAAAGTCTATGAAGGCTGATCAGATTCTCTAAGATCCTAACGCAAAAGATCAAAGTCCAAGATCATTTCACATATCATAGGCTAGGACCTGAGAATTAAGATCGAGCAACTTCCAGGATCATATGTTCTCATTCAAGATCAGAGATAAAGAATAGAAACTTGATCCAAAATTTCAACCTATTGCCATTGACCTTGATATGGTTTGATAACAATTGCTACGTCAATACCTTCCTTGTGTGTGTGAATCTCACATGTGCATTGGAAACATTTTAATCAAGGGGTAGTGACTCTCGTACAAATGCCCTGGCTGACAGGCAAATTTTTAATAGATAACATTATGTTGCGAGAATGCACCTAGTAACTGTTTATATGCCTTTTTCAGCTCTAAATTCTTTTGAAAGAATACAGATAGGCTTACAGATGTCTCAGGTTATAGATACTCTACTTTTTTGTGAGAGACAGAGTTGTAGGGTTGACCTTTCCTTCCTTATTGGTGCTTCTTAGCACTATCTTCCTCATTCTCAACACAACTTCAATACCAAATGGTAATTTTGTCTGATCATTGAGTTGATATCTCAAGAAAATTAAGTAAATCAGAACAAAATATGGGGAATATATCAGAGTAAGGTAATGGAATGCTATTTGAGAAGTGTTTGGTTCTAATGACTTGAGTTAGAACCTATGAGGTTTGATAGGCTCTTAGTCAGTTCCTAAAACCACTGAGGGTGTTGAAGATCACAAACATCCGAAGTACAATATCAGAGAATTTAGTGATCAATAACAGAGTGATCTCAGGTCTAGAAAGTTTTACCTTTACTTACCACCATATAGATTCATGAAGGATGTCTCAGATGATCATGCTTTCTGATTCTTTTGACAATGCTACTCAATCAAATCTCATTAGCTCAAAACAATTTAATTTAGTCCAATACAGATAAACACTATAGAGGAAAGGGAGTAAAAATTTTCCAAACTTATAATACTTGCATAAGGTGATCAGAGTATAAGAAATATATCAGGATCTAATATCCATAATATAGTATAAGCATAGCAAGATCATAAGAGTTACATACATGGTCAACACATAAGTCATACAATCAATCATTTATGCCAAGAGTATATCCAATAAGTATGCACCAATTGATTAGTCAAGACAAGATTGAACCAATTAAAACTACTTCTGACATAATTGTATCACAACTATCACTAGTTATGCTGCATATTTATTCTAGCACAAGATAGACAGAGTTATTCTAGCATAATCAGAGAATCAGAGTGACCAAGGAATCTGTTTTCAGAGTTATCTAGGGTCTAAAACTCAAAAATCATGCATAATTACTCAGAAACATGATACAATCAGACAGGATATAATCATAGTATTCAAGCTAGTTGCACAGGATCTAAACCTATAAATCAGAGTTATGATAGAATCACAAAAAAGATTACAGGATCTTAAATCAAAGTGCAAACAATATTGAGATGTGTGTGCGCTAAAATAAATATCAGTATCATGAGTATTTGCATTAGAGTAAATATATAACATGTAAACATTCAAACAACTCATATATTGCATCCAAAACTCTAACTTACTTACCACTAGCATATAACATGTAACACATGGTAATCAGTTAGCTTCAAAATAAATTTACAAACATGGATATATATATAATGAATATAGATATGTAAACTTACTTTCCTCTCATAGCATCATCATCGGGGTAGTAAAGTTTACCCCCACCAAATTATATTTGTTGATTTCTAATTAATTGGACAAATTCAACATGCCAAGTTCACTAACCAACTTATTGAAGGTAACTTCATCAAGTGGCTTCGTGAAAATGTCTGCATTTTGGTCCATTGTGGGAATATAGTGAAGTTCCACAATACCATTCATTATATGCTTTGAATGAAATGATACCTTATATCAATATGTTTGGTCATTGAATGCTGAACATGATTGTTTGAGATTGCTATGGCACTTGTCTTATCACAGTAGATAGGAATATTCTTCAAATCAAGTCCATAGTCTCGGAGTTGGTTTCTCATCCAAAGAATTTGAGAACAGCAGCTTCCAGCAGCAATGTATTCAGCTTCAGCAGTAGATGTAAAAACTGAATGCTGCTTCTTACTAAACCAAGAAACCAATCTTCTCCCAAGAAACTGACAGCTTCATGAAGTACTCTTCCAATCAATCTTACAATCAGCATAATCAAAATATGTATAGCCGATGAGATCAAAGCCCGTATCTTTAGGATACCAGATACCTAGATTAGGTGTACCCTTCAGATATATGAAAATTCTTTTGACGGCTATCATATGAGATTCCTTCGGATCAGCTTGGAACCGTGCACACAAGCATGTAGCAGATATGATATCTGGATGACTCGCAGTCAGGTAGAGTAATGATCCAATCATGCCTCGATAATAAGTGATCTCCACCTTCTTACGAGACTTATCTTGATCAAGTTTTGTGGCAGTTGCCATCGGAGTTTTAGTAGGTGTTGAATCTTCCGACTGATATTTCTTTAGAAGATCTCTGATGTACTTCATTTGATAAATGAAGATACCATATGATTTCTGACTCACTTGAAGTCCAAGGAAGAAGTTCAACTCACCCATCATACTCATCTCATACCTACTCTGCATAAGCTTAGCAAACCTTGCACAAAGTGCATCATTCATAGACCCAAATATAATGTCATCAACATAGACTTGCACAAGTATGGTATCACCTTTATGATTCTTATGAAACAGAGTCTTATATATAACACCTCTAGTGAAACCATTTTCAAGCAAAAATTCTGAGAGAGTATCATATCATGTTCTCGGCGCTTGCTTTAGACCATAAAGAGCCTTGAAGAGAAAATAGACAAAATCTTCAAACTCAGGATCTATGAAACCAGGGGGTTGCTACACATAGACCTCTTCTTCAAGCTCACCATTTAGGAAAGCACTTTTCACATCCATCTGATATACCTTGAAATTTGAATGTGCTGCAAATGCTAAAAACATCCTGATGGCTTCAAGTCTAGCAACTGGTGCAAAGGTTTCATCGTAATCAATCCCTTCTTCTTGAGAATATCCCTTATCAACCAATCTCTCCTTATTCCTTGTTACAATTCCATCTTCATCAAGCTTGTTCTGAAAACCCATTTTGTGCCAATCACTGATTTATCTTTAGGTCTGGGTACAAACTTCCACACTTTCTGTCTTTTGAACTGGGAATTCCTCTTGCATAGCAATCACCCAATCAGGATCTCCAAGAGCTTCATCTACTTTTTTGGCTCCATTTGAGATAGAAACCCAGAATAGAAACATTCATTTGATATAGCTCTTCTAGTCTTGACTCCACTATCAAGATTACTAAGTATCAAGTTCCGAGGGTGGTCTTTATTCTATACTCAATGTCTTGGTAGACTATCCCTTGATGACTCAGCATTTCCTGAATTGTGTTGTGTCTGACTACCAGATCCTTGTTCGTCTCCTTGTTCTGCTCCCCCTGAGTTATTGCCAGCTTGATCTCCAGAATCTGAAGCTTGAGGACCAGTCCCTGAGATAGTGTGACTATCATTACTTGTCTCATGACCATTACCTTCAGAGTCTGCATCAGAGTTATGATCATCAGTATCATCTCCATTTTCATTATTATCTGGAACAACTTCAGGTTCATCTTCTCCATCAGAAAGATCTTCAACATCAAGATTATCACTGTCATCTTCCGTCTGAATACTTGGGAGCTTGGCATCATCAAATGTTACATTAAGGCTTTACACAACCTTTTGATCACTAATCAAATACACCCTGTAAGCCTTTGACTCCAGAGAATAGCCCAGAAAGATACCTTCTTCAACTTTAGCATCAAACTTTCCAAGATGCTCACCGTCCTTAAGCACAAAGCATTTTCCTCCAAACACGTGAAAGTATTTCACTGTTGGTTTCTTGTTGGCCATTAACTCATAAGGGGTCTTCGCATATACCTTGTTGATCAGGGTTCTGTTTTGAGTATAGCATGCAGTGTTAACTACTTTAGCCCAGAAGTAGGTAGGAAGATTGGCTTCATTAAGCATAGTCCTATCAGCTTCAACCAATGTTCGATTCTCCCTCTCAACCACTCCATTTTGTTGTGGAGTCCTTGGTGCTAAAAACTGTCTTGAGATGCCCTTCTCGACACAGAAATCATTCAACTTTGCATTTCTGAATTCTGTTCCATTATCTGATCTAATTGTTCGCACAGGCACTCCAGCTTCCAACTCAATCTTGTTGATGTGATCAATAATCATATCAGGTGCTTCATTCTTTGAATGTAAGAATAACACCCACGTGTATCTGGAATAGTCATCAACAATCCCTAAGACATATTTCTTTCTTGACATTAGACATGACGTTGACAGGACCAAACAAATCTATGTGAAGGAGTTGTCGTGATTCAATGATGTCAGTCATTGTCTTCTTCTTGTGTGATGCCCTCTTTGACTTTCCCTTCTCACATGCTTCATAAAGTCCATCGGGACTGAATTCCATCTCGGGAAATCCTCTTACCAATTCCCTCTTAACCAAAGAATTCATGGTCTTGAAGTTCAAGTGGGAGAGCTTCTTATGCCATAACCAACTTTCATCTGAAGAAGCTTTACTGTAGAAGCACATTACTTGACCATCTGCAGAATTCCAGTCAGCTACGAACAAATCACCCTTTCTAACTTCATTGAGAGTTAGCTTCTCATTCTTCTGATTAGAGATCAAACATTTCTCCTTCTTGAACAACACTTCGCATCCTTTGTCACAGAACTGACTGATACTGAGAAGATTATGCATAATACCTTCAACCAGAGAGATTTCTTCAATGATGACATTGCCAATTTCCAAACAGCCATATCCCGTAGAATAACCTTTGTTGTCATCTCTAAAAGTAACCACTGGGCCAGGTTTCTCAACCACCTTTGATAGCAGGGCTCTATCTCCAGTCATATTTTTTGAACATCCACTGTCCAGAATCCACATGACCTTCTTCTGCTTAATGCCATAAAAATAAAAGTGAATAAGTTTTCTTTGGTACCGAAACTAAGTTGGATCCAGAAGACTTAGAAGCATTTGAATATATAACATTTCTCTTAACAGAATTGACATGCTTAACAGTTTTTGCTTTATCATTGACTGTTTCCTTGTCACTTTCAGAAGCACCAACAGACTTGCTTTTGGGCTTGGTAACATGTGCCACTTTCCTAGCTTTAGGAGGGCTTACAGTCTTTGATCTACCAGTGTTCTTACTAACATGCTTATCATGATCATGAGATATATTATGTGAGTGTGTGGAATCAAGATAAGTGTGAATGAAAGATACTACACATGGCATGCAAATAGATTTATCACACTTAGAAACTTTAGGCATGTTAGGAATGTTATGCACATAAGCATTCTTAACATTGTCTACTTTAACCTTTCTACAAGCATGAGTAAGGTGACCAGTAGAACCACATTTATTACATAACTTCCTAGGACCAGTAGTTCATATCCTGCCATTTCTACTTCTATTCTTCTTATTCTTGGAAGTAAAACCTAGTCCGGTAAAGATAAGTTAGAGTCACTGGCAACAGACATAGGTTTCTTTGTCTTTTGTCTCCTTGAGAGCTCGAGATCCTCAACAAGCATCTCATGATGAATATAAAGATTATCTTCATCAAAGGGCTCAACAGTAGCTTTCTTAAATAGAGGCTTCTTAGCTTCCTTAAGAACATGAGGTGTACCAAGGGGATTAACAACTTTCTCTACAGGGTCATTTTCAACTACTCGTTTCTTATAAAATTTTCTAAGTTCATCATAGTCTAGACCTATCCCAACCTTTCCACCTACTACTTGATCAGTTATAAGCTTCTTAGCCAGATTTGCAGAATCAGTAAAAGCATTCAATTTAGTTTCTAATTCTGCATTCTTGTTTTTAAGCTCTTCCTTTGTCTCAAGGTGCTTAGTAATCTTAAACTCTAAATATTTATTGGTTTGCTTAAGATTCTCAACACTAACACTATCTAGAACTAACTTATCATTTTCATCTTTAACTTTCTTTAGTTCTACTTTAAGATCTTCGATATTGTAACACCCCCAAATCCGGGGTCGGGGATCCGGGTTGTCACGAGTTTCATTTCCCTTAATAACACCCAATCTTAATTAACAATCAACTACTCCGTACGGTGACCCCATAATAAACACACACACACCACAAGTTATAGTCTCAGAGATGAATATCCAAAATAACACGAGTCATTTTATTCCACAATTATATGCCATTACACCTTAAAAGGGTTTCTGAATAAATTTACATTTTCTTTTCCATTATTACAATTCATAATATACATAAGTCCGGTTCATCAATAGTTGAAATCCTAGCCTATTGGTAGATCCTACCTCAGCTACACGGCATCAACGCCTACAGGAAACTGCGGAACGTTTCCTATCTGCTCGCGAATTGGGAGCTTGATCATGTTCATCTTGTCTATCTGTTGTTGTGTGATGAAAGAAGAAAGCAAGGGTGAGCAACAAGCCCACTGAAATAATATGTATAATAATTAACAATATATGAGCATTCTCATAGTACTCATGAAAGTCTTCGTCAAGAAGAAATGAACCAAGTTGATATCTTAACGCGACCAAGTCGTAAAATATTCAGTACATATATATACATATATACTTTTCACAATCTTTGAAATCCTCTGACATGTATAATATACACAGAGTTCCAGTTTATAACTGTATAAAAATATCGTTGCAAGGTGATCTCATATATCTAACCTTGTCTCAACGTTTTTCTGAAAATTTTTGACATGCACAAGATAATCATTTACTAGATATAAGTTTAAAAGATGAAGTTACAAGATACTCCAATATACTTATATCTTCTCCGAATACTACTTGAACTACCACCGTTCAAGGTATAATCCGTTTCAAAAGTTCATCACATAGATGAGACTACAAGATAAGATTTGAATAGATTCAATCCTTGAAATATCATTATAAATAATGAAGTTACGAGATACTTCATTAAGTCCCGATATATATATACACCTATATATATATTGCTCCCGGATAGACTTAAGCTTAGAGTGGGTCCGATAACCTATGAACAACAACATAAGTTGGAATTAAACCCCGGTCGCTTAAGAAACTAGACTTTAACCAATTGAACCCTAACGTTCGCTTATGGTCACTCATACGCTTAACGAATCACCTAAGTCGTTCGAGTACCCTCGGCTCCACTATTTTTAATAAATTAACCATTAAGAGTTTTAAGGCGATTCTTTCGCGAGTACCTTACCAACTGCCTAATCCACTTTACATAATTATTTCATATTCCAATTAGTCATTTAAAGTCCTTAACCAAGGTTTCAAAGTAAGGTGAGGGGTAATGGTTCGTTCGCGAAATGCCGTTACTTAAAACGGTCGTTTCTCCTAAACCGTACATCGGATTCAAACGAATCACATATCAAAACGAAGCTCGTAACATGAACTATCTAATCATGACAGTGGTCAAAATCTAACAGTGAGTTCTCGGGTCCTGATGTTAAGAACAAAACAGTCTAAAGTAAATCGGACATTACGACGGCTATGTTTACGCGATTACCAATTTTTATCCTACTCCAAATCAACCACCAATCAACCACAATTCAACCATACCACCAAACTCCATACATACAATGCTACAACAGCCCCAACAACTCAATATTTCCAATTTTATACTACTTCCCAACATGAACTAAAAGCTTTACTTAAGTTCTTTAACTAATCAACAAAGTTTACAACTCCAAACACATCACAAAACCAACACATCTCTAAATACACAATAATCAAGCTTCTCATGAACCATACCAAACACAAAAGCTCTAAATATACAAAAGTAGGGCTAGGGTATGAGATTATACCTTCCTTGGTGAGTAAAAGTAACTAAGGAGCTTGGAATCACCCTTGAAAGTCCTTACCAAAGCTTAATCTAAACAAAAATTCAAGAACAAAATTTCAAGTTCTTGAAAAACACTATTCACCAAGAACTTTGATGAATTGATTAGCTATGTTAAACATGGAATCTTGAGCTTAAACTTATGGCTCATCTAAGTTATGAATTATGGAAGCTAAAGAAATAAACCTCTTGAATTATGAAGGTGTGTAGCTTGATTTTTGAAATTTTTCCTTTGCTTTTCATGGAAAAGCCGAGAGCAATAGATGGGGGAAGAAGAGAAATGAGTTTGTTTTGGTTGCTTTTGATTTTGGTGTTTGTGAAATGAATACTTGGTGGAGATTGCTTTGATAAAGTGATGACATCACTTGGATGACCTCACCTCCAAGCCACATGTCTTTCCCTTAAGGTTTGATGATGTCACCTTATCTTTTAACCACCTGTTTTAGCTGTTCTTGGAAGCTTCCTTCCCATTCTACTTGTATGTGCTTGTCCCTTGATCGTTTATTTGTTTTACGGTTCGCTTAACTATGTTCTCTTTCATTGTTTGAGGGATCACATCCGGGATCTTATTACTTGGGTTCCCCTAAATCTTTCTCAATATCTTATAATTCTTTAATGATCCTCTCTTATAATCCTTGAATTTAAATCCCTTTAACCATGTTACCTTATACTCAATTCTTTCGGTATCTGGTGGATTTTCGGGAAAAATCAAAGTGTTCGGATTTGGATTCTGACGATCTTTACATACACTTATATACCACATAGAGTACTAATAATATCTCAGAAGATCAATAAGAGAACCCCTACATAGTGTGGTATGAAAAGTTTTCTTATTCAGCATAATCGGAAAAATCACTATTCATAAGGGTTTCAAAAATTCCAAAAATTGGGGTTATTACAGATATCAAGCAGAGTACATCTTAGTGTAGTACTAACGTTTCTATACATTTCTTTTACGGCATCATGTTGTTCAATGCATTCCTTTGTATTGCATCGTGCCTTAAGATAGTGATGAGAAACAGCATTTCTATACACTAGGACGGTTTTCCTGAAGGCAACACAGTGTTCATTCTCACACAAGTTATCTGGAGGTAAAGCACGAATAGTTGGAAATGTTACATGAGATGAAGATTCTGCCATCAATGCAAGATTTCCATATTGTTCCTCTTCATCGTCAGTGTCATCCTAGCTCTTCCTCTCAGCTATGTAAGATTTCACTGGATACTTTCTTGAGCTACCTGAGTCCTTCTTTTGATAAGCTTTGCCTTTATCCTTTCCTTGCTGAGACTTTCTGTACTCAGTGACAAAGTGCCCAACCTCATCACAATTGTAGCATCTGAACTTGCTTATATCAACCATCTCTGGCTTGTAACCTGATCTTGAAGATGAACTTGACCTCTGACCACAGTTGCTGCTTCCAGAACCCCTAAAGCCTTGCTTCCTTCTAAACCTGATGTTACTGAACATCCCGGCTAAGTTGGGCATAGTAGGATCTTCCATTCCTTGCATCTCCTCAATGGTGTAGTAGTCACTAGGATTACCAGAGAGGTTTCCATCATCCATCTCAGCTTCAAAGAGCGCTTCCACTTTAGACTTAGGCTTTTCAGCAGTAATGTCAAGCTCTTTGATTCCACTGGCTACAAGAGCAGTTGTCTTAAGTAGTTCAGCATTTTTTCTATCAACTGTACCATCACCATAGATGATCTTCCTTTGTTCCTGCTCCATCTCATGTGTTTTTAATTTACCATACAACTTCTCAAGTGTCATGGTCTCAAAATCAACTCATTCACGAACAGATGAAGCCTTATTCTCCAAGTGGTGAGGTAGGACTAGCATAAACTTCCTATTTACTTCTCTCTGAAGATAAGTCTTGCCACGAATACTTAATTCATTTAACAATTTATTCAGTCTCTCAAAGACTTGAGTTATGCTTTCTCCAGGCAAGGACTTAAACGCCTCATATTGTGAAGTCAATATATCCAATCGATTCTACCTGACATCCTCAGTTCCTTCCATAAGCAGTTCTATGGTCTCTAACATGTTCCTGGAACTCTCACAGACCATAATTTGGTGGCTCATATCATCATCCATCGAATCCACAAAAATAAGTTGCGGGCCTTCATCCAAAGCTATCAGTTCTTTATCACGAGCACTCCATTCTATTTCAGGACATGCCATTCTCATATTAGGCAACTCCGGATGATCCTTCATCGACACATGTCTTCCTTCTCTTAACACTCTCATATACTCTGGATTTGACGCCCGAATATACAACAAAGTTTTTTTCTATAGATGATATCTCGATTTATCGAACTGAGGAACCTTGATACTACTAACTTTCTGAGAACTCATCTTTTCATATCTAGAAAATTCGCAATATACCGTCTTAAAATATGATAATCCAGTCAGTCAACAATACCAAATATGTCAAGTCAGAATCAACAAATCCAAATCAGATCTACACACCGAAAGCACTCCCAGACTCCGTACAACCAAAATTAACAAAACTTGCAAATCTAACAGATCAGATCTGTATATCGATCAACAAGCTCTGATACCAATTGTTAGGTCCAAAAGATACATACAGAGGGGGGTAAATGTATGTTCTTCATTTTCTAAAATTAATTGCAGCAGAATACTAAATCTAAAACGAAATAACCACACAAAGAGATTCGGGGTAAATATTCTTTTTATTCAAAAGTATAATTACCCGGAGGTTTGCTTACAACTTCAAATTCAAAGATCCGAAGCAACAATTATAAAAAGAACCAATGCAATGTTCTATCAATCTAGGGTTGTTTTACCACTCTAAAAATCTATAGCGCCTTTACCAAATGATAATCAATACACGCAAAGGGGCTACAAATAATGAGTGTAACAATTTGCAAGACTTTAATGAGGTGTGAATCAAATTGGGCAGCACTTCTCTCCTTAATTTCAATAAATGAAATCAACCAACTCTCCCAGAAATAAATTCTACAGAGTTTTGCTTGAATATTATGGAGAAGTGTATTTACAATCTGATGCAAATTTGATTATATGTGCTGATAGGTTGTAGGAGAAAGAAGAGAACATGTGGCATCACCAGGACCAAGCATTTCAATTAATACAGCCTGCACATTTGAGTTACTTGCGTCTCTCATGTTCACAAAGTCTTTACTTGCGACCAAGAAGTACTAGGAGAAATTGCCTTAGAATTTTCTAAGTATCCAAGTTACTTGTTACCATAACGTCCTTGTATGAAGTTACTTGCTACCTCATTTATCAAGGAGAAGAGTTTTGCCTTAGAAAATTTCCTTGCAGAGTTACTTGCTACCATAACCTCCTTATATGAAGTTACTTGCTACCTCATTTACCAAGGAGAGGAGTTTTGCCTTAGAAAAATTTCCTTGCATTAGTTACTTGCTACCATATCCTCCTTGTATGAGTTACTTGCGACCTTTTTACCAAGAAGAGGAGTTTTGCCTTAGAAAATTTTCCTTGCATTAGTTACTTGCTACCATATCCTTCTTGTATGAGTTACTTGCTACCAAGGGAGCTAGGAGGAGGATTTTTACTTAGTTTCTTGGCATGCATTAGTTACTTGAGACCTTGTACACCTAGGGGAGTCATTTTGCCTTCAAAAATAATCAATAAGAGTTACTTGCTACCAAGGGTGCATACATACACTTAGAATTTTATTTTTGCTCTTGTTTATTCCCTGAGGCTCGTACAAAGTCAAGATCAGTTCCTGTAATCAAATATTGAACTGTATTATCAAGATATTGATTCTGATATTCAATATATTGATCAGGATGAGTCCTACTACAAGGTAGTGATCACTTTGACTTAGTTCTGTAGAGTACTGTAATCCCAAAGTTGTCATGTCTTCAAGTCTTCTCTCTTGAGTCTTCGTATGAAACATAAAACCTGTATTCCCGGATATGAATCCTCACTCGACAATATTTCTAATGATAGTACTCAGTTTCCTTTCATAAATCACTGACACCTAGTGCAATGGTCTGTTTCATAGGTGACTAGTTTCACTCTCAGACCTTCGTACTATTTCTTCTCAAATCATTGTCAAGTCTTCTATTAAATATAAACAACTTCATTAAGAATCCTTGAGGTCTTCATACTGATTCTGATAACTGCTTCGAATGACTCCAGCATTATTCCTCCGATGCCTGAACATATAAATGAATTTCATACGGATCATTGTTGACGTCTTCTCCACTACAGCTAACAAAACATTTTGTGCATATACCCAATTAAACAATCTGTACTGATCCTAGTGGAACATAGATTATTTCAAAGTCCTTGTTCTATGTTGAGTTATCCAAACCGGTATTGTTGAGTTATACGTATAGCTTCAGTCTTGCTCAACATAAAAGTTATCTTCTTCTATACGTATAAACTAACGCTATAACCCGTGCAATGCTCGGGCATACTCTATATTGCTTGAATTAAATTTTATTTTCCAAATGTAATTGTTAACTGTATATTTATGTTGATATGTGATGGATAAATGATGTATTTATTTATGTATATGAGCATGATTATTTGTGTGATATGTTTGCAATGTTGTTGCAAATATTTGTTTTAACTGTAATTATTAATAGTATATACATGTTCTCTCCGAAGGGTTTTGAGCAAATAAACGCAACGGAAACAGTAATTAAAAATGTGAAAAATTAGAATTTTTGAAACCCACCGCAGGATCCATGTGAAAAATCGATATTTAATTCATAGATCAGATTGTTTACCTTAAGAAGCTTTAAAAATTGGTTGACTAATGGAGATCCAAAGCTTGTTCAATCACCACGCATGTCACACCCCCAACTTAAACAGCAAAATAAATATAGCTATTACATCATTTTAACGAAGAATACACAACCAAATCCAAGATCTTACAGTTTAGGGTTTGGAACAACCCAACACTACCAACTATTACATCTGATTACAAATATCGAGTCCTCACACAGCTATTATTACTAATTCTACCTGAGCTCGAACATAAGCATCAGCATCACAGGTCTTACGGGCAGTCTGCTTGAATCTAACCATAGCTGCTAGCTGTAATATCAGGGTAAAGCAAGGAGTGAGCCAAATGCTCAACAAGTGCTAACAGTACGACACAAAACATAAATTGAGATATACTTTTAAGAATGACAATGGAAAGACATAATTAATGATAACGAGAGATAAAACTATGTGAGATGGCATCATTTTGCTTGCATCAAAACAATTTTAAAATCATGTCTTAATCAAAATCATTTTATGACGCTACGGATTACAGCCGGTGATCAGCCGCGAAGTAATCCCGAACCTCGCTGGGTTCTAAAACATTAACGGGAATCCCTAGGCAACTTTTAAGGCTAATATAAGTGTGGAAAGGACTCGCGTCTCAGTCCAGATCCACTATTCAAGAAAACATTTATCCCCCTTTGGGACTGAAAACCCACATTTTATTTATTTCAAAAGCTGATGCCGAATTGTAACAAAATCTCTTTTAACAGTACATATTTTTACTAAGGGATTATAGATTAACTCGAAACATAGGAAATATGGTACTAAATCTCAGGGCCATGATTCACAAAACTTTACTCTATTAGGGTAACCAAAAGGTTTTCATATGTCAGAACTTGGACAGGAAAATATGGTGAGACTAATGGTTAATATGAAGGGGTAATGCCAAACTGGGCTCAAAGCAATGGTTTCTCGTCAAGGTACAGGTGTTGGATCATTAAGAAGATAAGCTTCACGAATACTATGGGTGTTAAGGTAATGATCTCTAGCTCAGGATGTATATATATATCAGAATTGTCAAGCTTTAGGATAGGAAAGAGGGTATCAATCAATGAGGAATCATGTTGGTAAGTTTCTGACTATTAGAGTTCAAGGTAAGGTTCTATAGGGGTTCAAGTATCAGGATGAGATATCAATACTTAGGAATCATCAGCATGTTAATCAAGAGGATCAATCAAGTAATATAACAACTCTTTATTTTATCATGGCATTTAACTATCATGAAAAGACTTTTGAACTACTTGCAATACATACTCGAGGGTTCATGGCATTTCTATATAATTCAAAGATAAGCGAGAGATACGCTTGATTTAAACATATCAAAATGACTCAGGATGATTGCATCGATATATATGAACTGTTTATAGTAAATATGAAGGTCAAGTTGAATCACTTGCCTTGAGATAGGCTGGTCTGGTCTGACTGGTAGGAGCAACTGGAGCTTCACTCGACTTTTATGGCAAGTTTTCCCTCATCTCGAGATCCTACATAAATAATAATAATCCTCATTATAATATATTCTTACCATCTTAACCTATTTACAACCCAAAATTAAACATGGATGGCATTTAGGCCTATACGCACCTAATTTATATCCACCTTTATATTTCAAATGTACACACGTAGCCACATAATCACATATCGTATATTAATATCAAATAACACCATATATACCATAATGCAACACTAGGTTTGGATGATCTCGACTCACCACTTAAGTCACTTGGTCGCTAAACTAGACAAAGTCCTCTAATTTTGGCTTCCTAACTCGATGTGCCTTTCCTAAATTATCCAAAATCTATTGACCCTCACTTGTGCCTTTTGCTCTACTGACCTTATACTATCTTACAACTATGGTGGTCGACCTAATACTCACTTCTAAGTGTTTTAAAACTATGTGATAAGTGATAGTGCTCACTGGTGCAAATTTCAGAATGACAACTATGGTTTCTTGAGTGCATTAGGCACTCTTAAACTACAAGTTTTCCTTCAAAACTTTTACACAAGACTCTCCTGACCTAAGGGCATCTCACAAACTTGATGTGGCTCAAGGGCCTGGCTTGGGCCTCAAAGTGCACATCAATGACATGGTCAAAACTCACTCTAAATCTCAGGGTACTAAACTGATTTTCTGCAGAAACTATAACTCTCATTTTCCAAGGTTTTGACTTGACAAACTCAACTAACAACAACTCAATACTTAAACCAAGACTTATACATGGTAATCTACTGAACTAACTCCCTTATTCTCAAAATAATCTTGGGTGAGATCATCCATGCCCAAAAATAACAACATGCAACTAAATATATAACATGCAACTCATGGAAAGCACATAACAAGATTTCGGCTAGGCATAAAGTTTTAAATGCTTGCAAAATCGACTTGCACCTAATACTCATCCTTAATAGTCATGAAATATAACTTCTTTTAAGTATTAATAAGAAATTTATCATGGAAACAATCTATTTTAAGCACACCTATTTCGCATTTATAGATTTTTAAACATAACAACATGATTTCGAAAAGAATAGCATGCAAAACATGGTTGATCATTATTTTAATGTCTTAAAACTAGAATGCATGGCTAAACATAAATATATAATGAAATTTCAGTAGCATGCAAAGGATTTTAAAGCATGATATCTCCATAAAACACTTAGTTAGCATATATACATAATATATCTCATAGAGAGCTCTTGAATTCACAAGAATCAAGAGTTTCTCTTTGGAGATCACATAAGAACTACACATACATCCATGGAACTTCAACTTCCAAGTCTCAAAACACTTGGAAAGGATATAAGATGAATGTAGGTAAAAGATTTACACTTGGGAAGATGAAGAATGAATTGAAAAATGGAAGGGGGTGGGGGATTTGGCCTTCAGCCGAGAGCAAGGTGGGAGGGGGAAAAGAGAGAAAATTTGTGGTGTGTTGGAGTGTGGAATGAGTGGAATGATTTCTCCCACTTTGATTTTTTTGTTTTATGCTTTTTGGTTGACAAATAATGAGTGGAAGTGAGAACTTACAAAAATGTCCTTTAGCTAAAGTTAGGCCATTTTACATGCAAGGCTAATGTAGTAATTTGGTAATAATCAAATGAGTTAGTGGGGTTAGAAAAGTCTTATTTGCCCTTTGAGAGAATAGAAGGGTGATTTGCATGCATGGTCTCTTATGTAATTTGATAAATATGATAACTAAAATTTATAATGATTTATTTTTATAAAATAAAATACAAGTTCAAAAATTATAAAATTTATACCATAAAATAACTTGGATTTTTATAGACTTTATAAAATCATTTTCAAAATTTGTGAACAAAATACCTTTTAAAAGAAAATTTTTCCAAAGCTTAGAATATTCCTTATAAATCAAAAATAAAGAAATTAAATAAACTCTTGCTTTGAAAAATCATATACTACACAAAACAAATTTATAATGCAGAAATTTTCACTCACACTAGCGTACAATCATTGAATATATTTTCATTTGACTTTAATATTATACCAAATCCATAAATAATATTACATAAAATGCCGGTCGTAACATCCTCTCCCCCTTAAGGGATTCTGTCCTCAAAATCTAAGAGAAAAGATGAGGATGCCGGGAACGCATATCAGACTCTAACTCCCAAGTCAATTCTTCGACCTTAGGGTTCCCCCAAAGCACTTTTACTAACTTTACCGACTTATTCCTAAGACTCTTTACTTGCCAGTCGAGTATTTTAACCGGTTGCTCCATAAATGACAGGTCTGCCTGAATTTCTACAGGTTCATATTCTATCACATGGCTAGCATCAGGATTGTACTTCTTAAGCAATGACACATGGAACACATTATGCACATGCCGATACTGAGGTGGTAAGGCCAACTCGTAGGCCACCTTTCCTACTTGACTCAAAATCTCAAAAGGACCTATGTATCTAGGTGCTAACTTCCCTTTCTTGCCAAATCTCATCAACCCTTTTCTAGGTGACACCTTCAGCAACACAGCTTCGCCAATTTGGAATTGAACGTCCTTACGTGCTGGATCCGCATACTTCCTCTGTCTATCTTGAGCAGCAAGCAACCTTTTCTGAATTAATTTGACCGAGTCATGCAACTGTTGTACCAAATCTGAGCCGAGAATTCTTCCTTCTCCTACTTCATCCCAACTTGTTGGTGATCTACATTTTCGCCCGTACAAAGCTTCGTATGGTGGCATGCCGATACTGGAATGATAGCTGTTGTTGTAAGAGAATTCAATCAACAGCAAGTAATCGTCCCAACTTCCTGCAAAATCGATTGCACAACTGCGCAACATGTCTTCAATTGTTTGAATTATCCTTTCGCTCTGAACATCAGTCTGCGGGTGGTATGCCGTGCTCATATTCAACTTCGTGCCAAGACATTCCTGAAATTGCTTCCAGAATCTCGAGTTAAATCGGGGATCTCTATCTGAAACTATTGATACGGGTACTCCATGCCTTAGTACGATTTCGCGTACATACAGATGAACCAACTTGTCCAGTGACGACTTCTCATTTATTGGAAGGAAATGCACCGACTTCGTACGACGATAAACTATAACCCATATTGCGTCATGTCCGGATTTCGTTCGCGGTAGTCCTACTATAAAGTCCATAGCGATATTTTCCCATTTCCATTCTGGAATCTTCAGGGGCTGAATTAATCCGCTTGGTCGTTGATGTTCTGCCTTTACTTTTTGACAAGTATAGCACTTTGCAACCCATTCTGCCACGTCTCGCTTCATATTTGGCCACCAAAAGTTCTTCTTTAAGTCTCGATACATCTTGGTGCTTCCCGGGTGGATTGAAAATTTTGAATTGTGGGCTTCTCATTCTTTAATTCAGGTACATGGGGAATCCATATTCTGGATGAAAACCTTAGTATCCCTTGCTCATCCCTTTGAGTATTAATCTCCTCTCCTGATAACTGATTCTTCTCTTTTTCGATTACTTCCTCTTGACACTTCTTTATCTTTTCCACTAGTGTTGGCTGAAAGGTCATTGCACGACAAACTTCCTCGACTTTTCCATAAGCACAAAGTTCCAATTCCAATTTTTCGATTTCTTCAGATAACTCTTTTGATGTTATCATCATATTCAATCTCTCCTTCCTACTCAGAGCATCGGCCACTACATTCGCCTTTTCAGGATGGTAATTTATGGAGCAGTCATAGTCCTTGATCAATTCCAGCCATCTCCTCTGCCTCATATTTAGCTCTTTCTGAGTAAAAATGTACTTTAAACTCTTGTGATCCGTGTAGATTTCACACTTCTCTCCATAGAGGTAGTGTCTCCAAATCTTGAGTGTGAACACTATGGCGGCTAGTTCCAAGTCATGCGTCGGGTACTTTAACTCATGCGGCTTCAACTGTCTTGACGCATATACGATCACTTTACTGTGTTGCATCAACACACAACCCAAACCCTTATGTGAAGCATCGCTGAATATTACAAAATTCCCTTGATCATCTGGAAGTACCAACACCGGAGCTGTTACCAACTTCTGCTTCAACTCTTGAAAGCTATCTTCACATTCTGCGCTCCATTCAAACTTTTGATTCTTTCTGGTTAACTTGGTCAATGGCATGGCGATCTTCGAAAAATCCTTGACGAATCTTCTATAGTATCCGACCAATCCTAGAAAATTTCGCACTTCCGTAGGAGTCTTTGGCCTCTCCCAACTCATAACTGCCTCAATCTTTGCCGGATCCACTTTAACTCCCTCATTTCCAATAACATGCCCCAAAAATTGAACTTCCTTTAACCAAAACTCACATTTGGTAAACTTGGCATACAACTTCTCTTGTCGGAGTATCTCCAATGCTATCCAGAGGTGCTGCTTATGTTCTTCTTCCGACTTAGAATAAATAAGGATGTCATCAATGAATACCACGACAAATTTGTCCAAATACTTCTTAAATACTCGATTCATCAGATCCATAAATGTGGCCGGAGCGTTGGTCAATCCAAACGGCATTACTAGGAATTCATAATGCCCATATCTGGTCCTGAATGCGGTCTTAGGAATATCTTCTTCTTTGATCTTTAATTGATGGTATCCCGATCTCAAATCAATCTTCGAAAAGCATTTTGCTCCCTTAAACTGATCAAAAAGGTCATCTATCCTTGGTAGCAGGTAGCGGTTCTTGATCGTCACCTTATTCAACTCCCGGTAATCTATGCATAGACGCATACCCCCATCTTTCTTCTTTACAAACAGAACAGGTGCTCCCCATGGCGACGTACTTGGTCGTATCACTCCTTTATCCAATAATTCTTGTAGTTGGCTCGCCAACTCTTTCATTTCTGCTGGTGCCATCCTATACGGGGCCTTTGAAACTGGTTCCGTGCCTGGAGCAAGGTTGATCTCGAACTCAATTTGTCGATCTGGTGGTAAGCCTGGTAGTTCGTCAGGAAACACATCGGGGAACTCACTAACTACAGGAATATCTTCCATGCTGAGGCTGCCTCTTTCTGAATCCACTACATATGCCAGGAATGACTCACAACCTTTTCTAAGTAACTTCTTAGCCTGAACAATTGTAAGAAATAGTTGCTCTTGCCTCTGCCCCTTAAATACTACCTTCTCTCCACTCTTCGTCTTTAAATACACTCTCTTGGTCTTACAATTTATCTGAGCGCTATTCTCTCCTAACCAATCCATTCCTAAAATTATATCAAACTCTCCCAACTTGAAGAGTATCAAGTCGGGTGAGAACTTATACCCCGAAATATCAATCTCACACTTTAGACAAAATTGATTCACAGGAATCTTCTCTTGGTTCACAATTACCACATTTACTACCTCACTCATAACTATTTTATTACATTGGAGCTTATCAACAAAAGATTCTGATATGAAAGATCTTGTTGCTGCCGAATCAATCAATACTTTAGCTTTGACATTATTGAGTAAAAGTGTACCTGCTATCACCTCCGAATTCTGTACAGCATCCTTCATCTTCAAATCAAATGTCCTTGTTGTTGCTTGTGGGGTTGGTGTAGGTGGTGGAGGTAATGCCAATACCTCAGCTGGCACGCTTGCACTGGTACTTGCCACGTTCATCAGAGCTTTGACTGGTCCGGTTGCCTTACACTCCCTAGCCATGTGTCCAGTCTTCCCACACTTGTAGCACGTAACTCCTGGCTTCGGCATCTTGCACTCATTTGCCAAATGTCCCTTCTGATTGCACCTATAACAGGTCATGCTCAGCTTATTGCATACTCCGGGGTGCCTTCTTCCACAGTGCTTGCATTCCGGTTTCTGGAACCTATTTTCTCCAACTTGCCCTTGGCTTGCCTGGTTGTTCCCTTTTGATTCTTGCCTTTTGCCCAAATTTCCTTTCTTTTGAAAATTTCCGCCCTTCTGGAAACCAATCCTCTTTATATTCCGATCTTGCGAACTTCCGGCTTCAGACTTTTCTCCATAAAATGGAACCTTCCTCTTCTTGTTATCCCTCTCTTTCCTTGACTGCATCCCATTATTCTCAATCAGAGCAGCTTTCTGTACTACTCCCGCATATGTTTCAAGCTCAAACATAGCCACCCTATCTCTGATCCAAGGCTCCAATCCTTGCTGAAATTTCTTTGCTTTTTCCTCCTCAGTGCTGGTATACTTTGTCACAAACCTTGACAACTCAGTGAACTTCTTCTCATACTCCAATACAGTCATGTTCCCTTGCTTCAACTCAAGAAATTTTAGCTCCATCTGATTCTGCATGTACTTAGGGTAATACTTGTCTAGAAATAACTTCTTAAATCTCTCCCAAGAAACCTGCTGAGTGACTTCCATAGCCTTTACTGATTCCCACCAATAGATGACTTCTCCCTTCAAGAAGTAAGTAGCATACGGCGTCTTCTGATCGTCTCCTAACTGTACCAACTCAAAAGCCATTTCCATCTCCTTGATCCATGTGTTAGCTATCACTGGATCAGTGGTATCATGAAATACAGGTGGATTCACATTCTGAAAAGCCTTGAAAGTGACAATTTGTCTAGGTGGTACTGGTGGTTCAGGTGGTTGGTGTGGCTCACGGTTATCTTGGTTTTCAATTCGTTGTTGAAGAGTTAGTTGTTGTTGAGCTATAGCATTGGTTTGCTGTTGCAAGGTTTCCAGTAGTCGAAGAATATTTGGGTCTGTGGTGGAGGTGGTTGTTGGGTTCTTCTTTTTGGGAGGCATGATCCTGAAATAAGAGTTGTGTCAAAACAGATATGAATGATAAAATGATTTGAGGGTATCGCATGGCATTCTCATTTACATATGGGGTCAAGTTTCCAAATTAAGTAGATATGATGATAAAAACATAAAATAACAGTTGAGAGCAAATGAAACAATAGCACATAATTATTGAAATTTTAAAGGTCACAGTACATAGGATTGGGACAAAGTCTGATTCTAGGAATAACAGGCTTATTTAAAGGAAACAACGGAAACAACTGGGGATTCCATAGAGTCTGATAGTATAACAACATGAAAGGTAAATGGAAAGAACTAAGGTTTCACTCCATCTGAATGGGGCTTGGTAGTCTTTTCCTCTCGAAGCATCTTCACAATGCTCTGGAGCTCATCCGCCACCATCTAAATGACATACTGGCTGGTACGGTCCCGGTGTGTTGGCATCTCCTCAAGCTTAGTGTTGACGTACTGAACCAAGGTCTCAAGTCTCGCAGTCATCTGCTCCTTGGGCTTCCCTTCGTAGTTTCGGCTGTCCGGATACACGTTCTTCAGTCGGTCTATCAGTCGGTCGTACTTTCCCTGAAGCATGTCGAACTCGCGCCTCAACTCAGCATACACGGAGAAAGCAATAGTGTCGTCCGACCCAGAGGATGATGAGGAATGCGCCCTTTGCTGACAACCAATAAGAGGAGTATTAATAATAATTTACTTAACCTACTCTCTCGCATAATATCTATAACCTACACACAAATCCTATAACCTATTTGGGCTGTCCAGGGACTAAACCGTAGCTCTGATACCAAAACCTGTCACACCCCCAACTTAAATAGCAAAATAAATATAGCTATTACATCATTTTAATGAAGAATACACAACCAAATCCAAGATCTTACAGTTTAGGGTTTGGAACAGCCCAACACTACCAACTATTACATCTGATTACAAATACCGAGTCCTCACACAGCTATTATTACTTATTCTACCTGAGCTCGAACATAAGCATCAGCATCACAGGTCTTACGGGCAGTCTGCTTGAATCTAACCATAGCTGCTAGCTGTAATATCAGGGTAAAGCAAGGAGTGAGCCAAATGCTCAACAAGTGCTAACAGTATGACACAAAACATAAATTGAGATATACTTTTAAGAATGACAATGGAAAAACATAACTAATGATAACGAGAGATAAAACTATGTGAGATGGCATCATTTTGCTTGCATCAAAACAATTTTAAAATCATGTCTTAATCAAAATCATTTTATGACGCTACGGATTACAGCCGGTGATCTGCCGCGAATTAATCCCGAACCTCGCTGGGTTCTAAAACATTAACGGGAATCCCTAGGCAACTTTTAAGGCTAATATAAGTGTGGAAAGGACTCGCGTCTCAGTCCAGATCCACTATTCAAGAAAACATTTATACCCCTTTGGGACTGAAAACCCACATTTTATTTATTTCAAAAGCTGATGCCGAATTGTAACAAAATCTCTTTTAACAGTACATATTTTTACTAAGGGATTATAGATTAACTCGAAACATGGGAAATATGGTACTAAATCTCAGGGCCATGATTCACAAAACTTTACTCTATTAGGGTAACCAAAAGGTTTTCATATGTCAGAACTTGGACAAGAAAATATGGTGAGACTAATGGTTAATATGAAGGGGTAATGCCAAACTGGGCTCAAAGCAATGGTTTCTCGTCAAGGTACAGGTGTTGGATCATTAAGAAGATAAGCTTCACGAATACTATGGGTGTTAAGGTAATGATCTCTAGCTCAGGATGTATATATATATCAGAATTGTCAAGCTTTAGGATAGGAAAGAGGGTATCAATCAATGAGGAATCATGTTGGTAAGTTTCTGACTATTAGAGTT
This sequence comes from Apium graveolens, assembly GCF_009905375.1. Lineage (NCBI taxonomy): Eukaryota > Viridiplantae > Streptophyta > Magnoliopsida > Apiales > Apiaceae > Apium > Apium graveolens. The sequence goes on along the minus strand of NC_133649.1, from coordinate 223,170,941 downwards.
CAAGGTAAGGTTCTATAGGGGTTCAAGTATCAGGATGAGATATCAATACTTAGGAATCATCAGCATGTTAATTAAGAGGATCAATCAAGTAATATAACAACCCTTTATTTAATCATGGCATTTAACTATCATGAAAAGACTTTTGAACTACTTGCAATACATACTCGAGGGTTCATGGCATTTCTATATAATTCAAAGATAAGCGAGAGATACGCTTGATTTAAACATATCAAAATGACTCAGGATGATTGCATCGATATATATGAACTGTTTATAGTAAATATGAAGGTCAAGTTGAATCACTTGCCTTGAGATAGGCTGGTCTGGTCTGACTGGTAGGAGCAACTGGAGCTTCACTCGACTTTTATGGCAAGTTTTCCCTCATCTCGAGATCCTACATAAATAATAATAATCCTCATTATAATATATTCTTACCATCTTAACCTATTTACAACCCGAAATTAAACATGGATGGCATTTAGGCCTATACGCACCTAATTTATATCCACCTTTATATTTCAAATGTACACACGTAGCCACATAATCACATATCGTATATTAATATCAAATAACACCATATATACCATAATGCAACACTAGGCTTGGATGATCTCGACTCAGCACTTAAGTCACTTGGTCGCTAAACTAGACAAAGTCCTCTAATTTTGGCTTCCTAACTCGATGTGCATTTCCTAAATTATCCAAAACCTATTGACCCTCACTTGTGCCTTTTGCTCTACTGACCTTATACTATCTTACAACTATGGTGGTCGACCTAATACTCACTTCTGAGTGTTCTAAAACTATGTGATAAGTGATAGTGCTCACTGGTGCAAATTTCAGAATGACAACTATGGTTTCTTGAGTGCATTAGGCCCTCTTAAACTACAAGTTTTCCTTCAAAACTTTTACACAAGACTCTCCTGACCTAAGGGAATCTCACAAACTTGATGTGGCTCAAGGGCCTGGCTTGGGCCTCAAAGTGCACATCAATGACATGGTCAGAACTCACTCTAAACCTCAGGGTACTAAACTGATTTTCTGCAGAAACTATAACTCTCATTTTCCAAGGTTTTGACTTGACAAACTCAACTAACAACAACTCAATACTTAAACCAAGACTTATACATGGTAATCTACTGAACTAACTCCCTTATTCTCAAAATAACCTTGGGTGAGATCATCCATGCCCAAAAACAACAACATTGCAACTAAATATATAACATGCAACTCATGGAAAGCACATAACAAGATTTCGGCTAGGCATAAAGTTTTAAATGCTTGTAAAATCGACTTGCACCTAATACTCATCCTTAATAGTCATGAAATATAACTTCTTTTATGTATTAATAAGAAATTTATCATGGAAACAATCTATTTTAAGCACACCTATTTCGCATTTATAGATTTTTAAACATAACAACATGATTTCGAAAAGAATAGCATGCAAAACATGGTTGATCATCATTTTAATGTCTTAAAACTAGCATGCATGGCTAAACATAAATATATAATGAAATTTCAGTAGCATGCAAAGGATTTTAAAGCATGATATCTCCATAAAACACTTAGTTAGCACATATACATAATATATCTCATAGAGAGCTCTTGAATTCACAAGAATCAAGAGTTTCTCTTTGGAGATCACATAAGAACTACACATGCATCCATGGAACTTCAACTTCCAAGTCTCAAAACACTTGGAAAGGATATAATATGAATGTAGGTAAAAGATTTACACTTGGGAAGATGAAGAATGAATTGAAAAATGGAAGGGGGGTGGGGGATTTGGCCTTCGGCCGAGAGCAAGGTGGGAGGGGGAAAAGAGAGAAAATTTGTGGTGTGGAATGAGTGGAATGATTTCTCCCACTTTGATTTTTTTTGTTTTATGCTTTTTGGTTGACAAATAATGAGTGGAAGCGGGAACTTACAAAAATGTCCTTTAGCTAAAGTTAGGCCATTTTGCATGCAAGGCTAATGTAGTAATTTAGTAATAATCAAATGAGTTAGTAGGGTTGGAAAAGTCTTATTTGCCCTTTGAGAGAATAGAAGGGTGATTTGCATGCATGGTCTCTTATGTAATTTGATAAATATGACAACTAAAATTTATAATGATTTATTTTTATAAAATAAAATACAAGTTCAAAAATTATAAAATTTATACCATAAAATAACTTGGATTTTTAGAGACTTTATAAAATCATTTTCAAAATTTGTGAACAAAATACCTTTTAAAAGAAAATTTTTCCAAAGCTTAGAATATTCCTTATAAATCAAAAATAAAGAAATTAAATAAACTCTTGCTTTGAAAAATCATATACTACACAAAGCAAATTTATAATGCAGAAATTTTCACTCACACTAGCGTACAATCATTGAATATATTTTTATTTGACTTTAATATTATACCAAATCCACAAATAATATTACATAAAATGCCGGTCGTAACAACGCATCCCGCTCTCGCGATCTACGCTCTATCGGTATCCACACGAATACTTGAACTCAAGGATTGGATGTGTACTAGCACAAAATCGTTTCTTCTTGCTCTCTTCATCTTCTCTCTTGGTGGCTAGGGTTTTAGTAAAAGTCTTTTGCGCACCAAAAAATCAGCCACACAAGAGATATTATATAGAGAGTAGAAAAATGAATTATAACTCTTAACTAATTAGGAGTTATTATTAATTCCAAATTCCTATTTGTATTATAATTAAGTCTCACTTAATTATTTAACAAATAAATTTCATAATTAATATAAGTAAATTCGAATATCATTATTTATCTAATTAATTAAGTCAAACTTAATTAATATTATAAATAATTTAAATTACTTTAATTTAATTTATATCCAATTTAATTTAAATAATCCTCCAAGCATTCTTTGTGTGTGACTCTATAGGTTATTATTACGTTGGCAACGAATTTTAAATCTAATTTAAAATCGTAAACAATGAGCGGCATCTAGTAATACATCATTGCTACCAAAGTAATAATAATTAAATCGGTGATCGATTAAACCTTTCGTGAATAATGTACAATGTAATATAATCCTTTTAACCAAATATTATAGATTAAACTAGAGGCATGTAATGTGTCATCCTCATCATAGTTTAATCCAAGTTTCCTTTGATCAATGAGTAGACTATCATATCAAATTAACATTTGAGTGTGGCCACGCATTTCATAATCTAGCTCACACAAGAGGCCAATCATATCACTCCTAAAATAAGAGGGATAAATCTCATCTAGATCATTCATATTTCTCATACAATTCATAATATACCCAATGTCCACTTTTATCATTACCCGGTCAAGGATAACTTTTAATGAAATCAATGTATATTAATTCTCGTATAGAAATATAATGACTTCAGGTCTAAGGACCATTACATCATTATCACTGTGAGAATTACTTATGACATAACAGACATGTAGAATCTCATATTGGGTATGTCCAGCACCATGTACATATACATCTTCCTGTGTTTTTGACTTTAGTATCATCATACATATCATCAATGAGATGTGATCATCAGTTAACAAATACACCAGTCTTAATGCATTATTATTATCCCTTAATAATAATACTCGACTAGGGACCTTTAGAAATATTGATATTATTCTCATAGTCTCATTTCTAAGTCACGTACTTAGAGATATAGAGTTGCATATCATATTCCAAGGACATTTATTAATATAACATTTATATCGCAGTAAATCAAGAATTAATAAATTATAAAAGGAATAATCAATAGAACATAAATATTAATAATACTAATGTGTTAAACTAAAATATCATAGTGTTGTCTCTAGGGCACAACCACTAACAATCTCCCACTTGCACTAGAGCCAATCACCCATGTATCTAATACTCATGGAACTAGTATGACCATCGTGCTTCTGCTGTGACAAAGCCTTAGTCAGTGGGTCTGCAACACAATCATTACTATGCACTTTATATTTATATCTCCTTGATCATTAATCTCATTAATAAGGTGATATCGCCAAAGGACATGCCTAAACAGTCTCCTTGGTTGTTTTAAAAGTATCAATATATTCGGATTCCATTATAGAATCATCAATGTTCTTGCTGTGAACCATTCCAGCTAACATAACTTATATTTAGACAAAACACAAACTAGATTTAGACACATAATCACCCTTGTCTATCCAGAAATTAGGTTAAGAAATTAGTATTAGTGTAACCCTTTACAACTAGTTCCCTATCTTCTCCATACACCAAAAATAAATCTTTAGTCCTCTTTAAGTACTTAAGAATATTCTTGAAAATTATCCAGTGACCCTCACCTGGATTAGACCGGTATCTGCTCGTTATGCTCAAAGTATACGAAATATCAGGATAAATATATATCATTGTACACATTATAGATCCAATTTCTAAAGCATATGGAGCTTTCTCAAACGGCCATAATCATCTAATGATTTAGGGGGCAATTATCTTTTGAGATCAGTATACCATGAGACATCAAAATATATCCTTTCTTTATCTCTTTCATCCTAAAATGATGCAATATTTTATCAATGTATGTACTCTGACTAGGTTGATTAATCTTTTTAATCTATCTCTATAGATCTTGATCCCTAATATATAGGTAGCATCGCCTAAGTCTTTCACCGAGAAATTATTTCTCAACCAAGTCTTAACAACCTATAGAGAAGGTATGTCATTCCATGTCTGTTATATGTCATCTACATATAATACTAGGAATGTCACATGGCTCTCACTAACCTTCTTGCAAACACATGGTTCATCTTTGTTTTGAATAAAGCCAAACTCTTTGACCGTTTTATCAAAATGAATATCCATTCTCCTTGAGACTTGCTTCAATCTATAAATAGATAGAAGCAACTTACAAACTATCTTAGCAAACTTTGGATCGACAAAACCCTCAGATTGTATCATATATTCATCCTCTTCAAGGCTTATATATAAGAAAGCAGTTTTGACATCCATTTGCCAAATCATATAGTTAAAGTAAGCAGCTATTGCTAGCAAAATCCCAATGGACTTGACCATAGTAACCGGTGAAAAAGTCTCATCATAGTCTATACCATGAATTTATTTGAAACTTTTTGCCACTAGTCGCGTCTTATAGGTCTGTACTTTACCATCCCTGTCATTTTTCTTCTTGAAAACCCACTTGCACACTATAGGTTTTACCCCTTCGAGTGGATCAACTAAAGTCAATACTTTATTTTGATACATGGATTCCATCTCGAATTTCATGGCCTCTAGCCATCTCTCGGAGTCTGAACTGTTCATAGCATCTTGGTAGATGAGAGGCTTATCATTATCCGTAAGCATCACATCACCATCTTGAGTCAAAAGAAATTCATAATTTCTCTGGGGCTCATGGTGAATTCTACTAGATCTACAAATAACATGTGTTTCTTGGACAGGATTACTTTTAATATTTTGATGTACATCATGATCTTATTCCAACTCTGGTTCAATGTTATCATGTGGTTCTCGATCTTCATCGAGATGTATTATCCTCCCACTGATTTTCTTAGAAAGTAGTTCTCCCTCAAGAAATACAGCGGCCCGAGCAACAAATACTTTGTTCTCGGAAGGATTATAAAAACTATATCCTAGTCTCACTTGGGTATCCCACAAAATAACATCTATCTAATTTTGGTCCAGCTTGTCAGAGGCTAAACGTTTTACAAATGCTTCACTTCCATAAATTTTCATAAATGACATACTATGACATTTATCACTTTATATCTCATACGGAGTATTTTGAACCGGTTTAGTCAGAACTTGGTTACGTGTATATGCTGCTGTTTCTAGAGCATAATTGTAGAAACTGAATGGAAGATCCGCTTGACTCATCATCGATCGCACTATATCCAACAAGGTACGATTTCTCCTCTCAGAATCTCTATCTCATTGAGGTGTTCCAGAAGGAGTAAGTTATGATACACTATCACACTCCTTCAAGAAACTCTTGAAATTGAGGTTTAAGTATTCTCCTTCACGATCCTATCCTTCAAATATCCTTTGAAGGTGCTCAATCATATCATAAGCATCATTATACTCTTGTTGCTTCTAAAGCTCAGCACTCATAATTACAAGCATGAGACATGAAATATCAGTTGCATAATCAATTTTGCTTTTGGTAAGCATTTTGTTCAGCACATGTTTCATTCTCAGCTAGAAGAAATAAGGGAGGGGTTTGAGTGACATCCTTGAACCTGAGGACAATCCTCAAGTTCCCATATCAATTGAAGAAATTATTTCATGTCAGCTTGTCCTTCTCAAGGACTATTACATAAAGAAGATATTTCAGTTATTTGTCATTTGATATCTACAATATTAAAGTGCATAAAATGACTTAGTTTACATATGATCTGTTACATATTGAATTCTCAATGATCAGAAGAAGCACAGGATCTGGCTGTTCGGATGTCATCAGGATCTGACGTACCGTCAGGATTTTGTATATCATCAGGATTTGTATGACTTCAGTACTTGAAGAAAGTCAACATTAGAGGATTTGTTATGTTCCTTATAATGTGGAGCAGATATCTATTACGTCTGAGATATAGGACTTTATCTGTTTAGTTTAAGATATGTATCAGTTTCAGTTAGTTTTTAATAATGCATATCTTAGATTAATCTATTATAGTTATGCGGTATATAAACACAGTTTAGGATATCACTTAGTGAATAACTCTCGAGGATCATTCGACCTAGCAGCTCTCAAGAACATCTGTATTTCTTGAGAGGATTTTGTAACAGTTTTTATCAGATATATAAAAAGTTGTTATATTTTATTACTTGTTCAAAACATTGATACATTTGTATCCAACCCCCTTAAACAATTGTATCTTTACTGGGCAACAATTGGTATCAGAGCAAACTGATAAATTTACAAACAGAAACGATCTAAACATGTCTCTGAACAAATATGAAAGCATTAAAATTCCCTCTTGAAAAAGACTAAATATCCAACATGGAAGGTGAAGATGCTCATGTACCTGGAATCTACAGATTCGGATTATCTAGACATAATCAATGATGGATCCTTCATGCCAACAAAACCGGTGCCTGCAACTCCTACTGTTGCTGAACATTATCAACTGAAAGAGAAGACAGAAAGGACACCGGAAGAGAAAGTAGTTACGCTGAAAGATGCAAAGGTAAGAAACATTTTGCATAACAGTCTTGATTCTGTGATGTCAAACAGGGTCATAGCCTATAAGACTGCCAAAGAAATCTGGGATGCTCTTGAAACTCAATGTCAAGGAACCATATCCATCAAGAAGAACAGAAGGGCTGTTCTGATTCAAGAATATGAACACTTTGAGGCCAAGCTTGATGAAAGTCTCACTGACATCTATGACAGATTTCTGACTCTGATAAACAATTTGTCTTTGGTGGGAAAGGTGTATGACCGAGAGGACTCAAACACCAAGTTTCTGAGAGCCTTGAGCGAAGAATGGGAGACTCAGACTTCAATCATACAACATCAGTATAATATGGACGTAATTACTCTGGATGAAGTCTATGGCATGCGGAGAACTCATGATTTGGAGGTTCAGCAAAGGAGAGAGAGGAAAAGCAACAAAGGAAAATATGTTGCTTTGAAAGTAAATGATAAAGCTTCAAAAAAAAGTCTGTTGGAGTTGTACGAAAGAAGAACAATTTGCCAAAATCAGATACTGATGATTCATCATCAAATCCTGATGATGATACTGATTCTGAAACCGATGAGAACATGACAGATTTTGATGTCATGCAAATGGCCGCATTGCTGTTTAAGGGCTTCAGGAGAATGCAATTCAGGAAGTCTAGGAATAACAGAAGCTTCAGGAAGAAGTTCACTGGAGGTGAAAAGAAGTCAACTGGGAGAAAAGATGGAAAGGACTCTAAAGCTGGGAAGCTAGATAGGACAAAGATCAAGTGTTACAACTGTGATGAACCTGGGTCACTTTGCCTCAGAGTGCAAGAAAACAAAGCATGATAAAGGGAAGAGCAAAGCCCTCATCACTTCAAGCAAGAATTGGATGGACTCCTCTGACTCTGAAGATGAAAACACATGCTATGCACTAATGGCCAGTCTTGATGATCCTGATGCTTCTGAGCCTAAGGTACAAACTCCTTTCTTCTCTTTTGATACTGAAAATATATCTGAATTGAAATCTATTCTTAAATCTTTGCATGGTAGTTTTAAGAATAAGACTTTAGAAAATGATAGACTTATAACTGAAATTAAGACCTTGAAATCTAGGAATGATCAGTTAGAGTCTGACTTAATACATCAGATAGATTTGAAGAAAGAATGTGAAAGAACTAAACATACAGTTAAGATTCTTGAGGCTGGATACAGTATGTTAGAAAAGGATCTAGAAAATGAAAGAAAAACCCTTAAATCCTGGACTGATTCAGGAAAAAAGGTTGATGAGATGATCCCAAAGAAAAACTGGAAAGAATGCCTAGGCTATAAAAATGGAATTAAGGATGTTGACATTGAAAATAAAATTTCTCTTAAAACTCCTGTTAAGTTTATTTCATCAGAAGCTGATGAACCCAAATCCAGTTTTGAAAAGGGTTCAACATCAGTATCACAAGAAAAACTGGTAAATGATAAAACTCAAAGAAAGAAAAGCAAGGAAATCATTAAGTGTGTTAAGAAAGAAAAGAAAGTAGGACTTTTGTCAGCAAGACAATTGAATAAGAAAATATCTGAGGTTACTGACAAACCTCAAGTAAAGAGTCCTAAAAAAAACAGGAATGGTAAGCAAGGTATTTCTAAGGATTCAAATTACAAGGTTGTTCCCGATGCTCCTAGGAAAACTTGTTTTAACTGTGGAAATACTAATCATCTTACTATTGATTGCAGGAGGAATAAGAAAAGGAAAACTGTTATTCCTGAGTCTGATGTTAGGGGTAGATCAGTATTTTTTAAACCATAAAATTCTTGTTCTCATTATGGTAGTAGTTGGCATTCGATTTATACTTGTAGTTCTTATCACAAGTTGTATCACAATTACTATGAACCTTTGCCTAAGTTTAATAAAGTTGCTTATGTGATTAATTCTATTGGTTTTACTAAACTTGCTTCTGAATAGACAAATCCAGATAAAGGAAAGAATGTCAAAAGTACTTCTGACACACAAAGGCTTAAGTTGTCCAAAAAGAGGGCCCAACAAGTGTGGGTCCTTAAAAATCCTTCTAATTAATTAGTCTTCTGATTGCAGGGTAAGAAGAATAATACACTTGTCTTGGATAGTGGATGTTCAGGACACATGATTGGAAATAAATCCCTGCTGTCAGAATTTGAGAAGAAGGCTGGCCCAGATGTATCATATGGAGATGTAAATATAGGACATACTCTGGGAAATGGCAACTTTATAATTGGAAAGGTAGCAATAGAGAATGTAGCTCTGGTGGAAGGACTGAAGCATAATCTTCTGAGCATCAGTCAAATCACTGACAGAGGTTATCATGTTATATTCTATGACTCACACTGCGAAGTTGTTCATAACAAGTCAAAGAAAATTGTATTGATAGGATATAGACATGGTAACATTTATGAAGTAAGGCTACATGAAAGTCTTGAAAAGGAAGCTACTTGCCTTATCACTAAGGCATCAGTAGATGAGAGCTGGACCTGGCATACGAAGCTCTCACATCTCAACTTCAACTCAATCAATGAACTTGCCAAGAAAGAGCTTGTAAGAGGATTGCCAAACATGCTATATTCAGGTGATGGTCTTTGTGATGCTTGCCAAAAGTCTAAACAAAGAAGAGTGTCTTTCAACAGCAAAACGGAATTCTCTATCTCTGAGTCATATCACATGGTGCACCTGGACCTTTTTGGACCAGTGAACATAATGTCCATCAACAAGAAAAGGTACACACTTGTAATTTTTTGATGATTTCACTAGATATACATGGGTCTATTTTCTACACATGAAAGATGAAGCTCCAGAAATTCTTATGGACCACATAAGGCAAATTGAAAATGGATCTACTCACAAAGTGAAAGTCCTGAGAAGTGATAATGACACTGAATTCAAGAACTCAAAGATGGAGGAATTCTACGAGTACAAAGGCATAGAGCAACAATTCTCAGCTTCTGGTACACCTCAGTAAAATGGTGTTGTTGAGAGGAAAAACAGAACCTTATTGAAGCTGGAAGAACTCTGCTAGAAGAAGCAAAACTACCCACTTACTTCTGGGTTGAAGTAGTAACACAGCATGTTATACTCAGAATGTCACTCTGATAAATAGACATGGTGTTACTCCTTATCAAATACTAAAAGAAAAGAAGCCCGGTCTCAAACATCTTCATGTATTTGGATGTAAGTGCTTTGTTTTGAGAACTCATACTGATCAGCTTGGAAATTTTGAATCAAAGGTTGAAGAAGGAATCCTTGTTGGATACTCACCATCAAAAGCTTACAGAATGTTCAATCTAAGAACACACACTGTAGTAGTCTTCATCAATGTATCTTTTGATGATAAGAAGATTCCTGGTTTTGAAGAAGACACTCATGAAAGTTTAATCTTTGCAAATGAAAAGGCATTGTTGGAATCTGGATCAAACTCTAACGAACTGTCAAATCCTGATGATCCAAATCCTGACACTCCTTCAGATTCTGAAGATAATCATTGTGCTAATGAGCCTGCACAAGTTGAGGGGGGAGCAACAGCAAAGCTCAACTGATGATACTAACACTGAAGAATCATCTCAAAGTTCTTCTCAATCCAATGTTGATTCAACATCAGAAGAACATGAGTCAAGTCCCAATAATTCATCAAGAAATAACCCAACAGATTCAGGGGGAGCCTAAAATGGATTTGATGAGGCATACAATTCAGGGGGAGCATCTAGTTCCAGAAGGATACTTCCCAGTGCCAGAAAATGGACTAGGGATCATACTCTTGATCTGATCATTGAAAATCCTGATGATGGTGTAAAGACAAGAAGTGCAACTCAGAATGAAAGTTTATATCATAATCTACTTTCAAAAGAAGAGCCAAAGAAAGTAGAAGATGCACTCAAGGATGCAGATTGGGTCATGGCTATGCAAGAAGAATTGAATGAGTTCGAAAGAAATGAAGTGTGGAAGCTGGTGCCTAGACCTAAGAACATGTCAATTGTGGGCACAAAGTGGGTCTTTAGAAATAAGACTGATTCTGATGGAACAATCATCAGAAACAAGGAAAGATTGGTGGCAAAAGGATATTTCCAACAGGAAGGTATTGACTATGATGAGACATTTGCTCCTGTTTCTAGATTGGAAGCAATCAGAATCTTCTTAGCATATGCTGCTCACAAGAAGTTCAAAGTCTTCCAGATGGATGTCAAGAGTGCATTTCTTAATGGAGAACTTGAAGAAGAAGTCTATGTTGAACAACCACCAGGATTTCTGGATCTTAAACATCCTGATTATGTTTACAGACTTGATAAAGCACTCTATGGACTGAAGCAAGCACCGAGAGCATGGTATGAAACCTTGCTCAGTTTCTACTTGAAAGTGGATTCAAAAGAGGTACAATAGATAAAACCCTGTTTTATCTGAATAAAGGTAAAGATTTGTTTTTAGTTCAAATTTATGTCGATGATATCATCTTTCGATCAACTAATCAAACAATGTGTAATAAGTTTTCAAAGTTGATGCAATCAAGATATCAAATGAGTATGATGGGAGAGATGAGTTACTTCCTAGGCTTGCAGATTAAACAGACTGATAATGGCATCTATATCAATCAGTCCAAGTACACAAAAAATCTACTCAAGATATTTAATATGCAAGAAAATGCAACTGCAAATACTCCTATGGCAACTGCTACAAAACTTGATCCAAATGAAGGTACAGCAGTTGATGTGACAACCTACAGAGGTATGATTGGATCTCTGTTATATCTAACTGCTAGCAGGCCAGACATTATGTTTGCCACTTATTTGTGTGCAAGATTTCAGGTAAATCCAAGGGAGCCGCGTCTTATTGCAGTAAAGATAATTTTCAGATACCTCAAGGGTACTGTTTCTCTTGGACTTTGGTATGCAAGAGAAGCTGATTTTGCATTATGTGGTTATTCAGATGCTAAGTTTACTGGATGCAAAATAGAAAGGAAAAGTACATCAGGAAGCTGTCAGTTCTTGGGAGGCAGATTAGTCTCATGGTTCAGCAAGAAGCAGAAATCTATTTCTACTTCAACCGTTGAGGCTGAATATATTACAGCTGGGAGTTGCTGTGCTCAGTTGTTATGGATGAGAAATCAGCACATGGACTATGGATTATCATTCTCAAAAATTCATATTTATTGTGATAATCAAAGTGTTATTGCTATGACAGGAAATCCGGTGCAACACTCTCTTACAAAGCACATCAGTATCAGATATCACTTCATAAGAGAGCATGTCATGGAAGGAACCATAGAGCTTCATTTTGTTCCTACTGAACAACAGCTGGTTGATATCTTTACAAAGTCATTACCTGAAGCAACATTTACAAAGCTTGTGAATGAACTTGGTATGGTTAATTGGGACAAGTAAATTTTTATTTTATCTATTTGATCAAATCCTGATGTATATTGACCAAATCCTGATATGCCCTAAATGTTATGATTTTTAGATATTAAGCCAGAAATATTTGATGTATTCTATTTTATTTGCATGATAAATTAAGTGAATTTATTTGCTAATTGTGCATGTCCGAATAAATATATCACTGCCATCAGTACACATCGGTCTAGGGAGACGCGCCTTAAAAAGATATTCTTTGGTTAAAGTCTTAAGTTAACTCTAGAGTTAAAAAAATTTTACCGAACCCTAGAGTCCCTCTCTATTACCAACTCTTTGGTTATTTAAACCAACACTCATCAGACTTCTCATAATTCTGAAACACAAACTCTCTAAATCTCTATCCCTTATCATATTTTTCTATCAAAAACATGAGCTTCTTCAACATGTTCTTTGATTATCCGACGTTTACAGTCGAGTTTTGTTGCGATGAGTGGGAACAGGAGTGGCACATCTCTGCCATTCCTGATGAGATTTGGAGCTGGGTTCCACAAGATATCTATACTGATCTCTTGATTTTCCGGAGGGACTACTATCGCCATCTGGTTCGTATGGAAGAAGATCATTTGGAAGCCATCCGTCAGCAAGAACAAATTATTCGTCTTGATGTGCTCTTTGTTGAAGACAGGAAGAAAAGGCTCTGAACATCCATCCCTCCTTTGGTCTTCCTGACTTATCTCTCTTTCCCCCCTTCTCATATCATCAGCTTTGTCAGGCTTCTTAGACCAAGGCTGTTGATTTTCACCATCTTAGACTAGGATTATCTTATAATCTTTTGCATGTAATCTACAAATTTCATAAAATGTACTTTTTTGATATATTAATGAAATTTCTTTTGATTGCAAGATTTAGTCTTTGTTTATCTTGTATTATGTGCATGTGAATGTTTTCGTTGAAGCATGTTAATCTTTACTTCATCTACTTGAACTGTATTTCTTGATGAATTTTTTGATTAAAATTGTGGTTGCTAATAATGCGTGATGCTTTGACAAACAAATGTTGAATTTGAATCGACATATCCTGAGTTCGTCAAATCCTGACAGAAGAAAGGTCTCGAATCCTAACGACGGGTCAGCATGTTCTAATTCATATTATTAGTGTTAATTAATCTTTGAGTAAGCTTTATTGTTGCAATTAAGTGTCCCCCTTGATTAATGATTACTGGTGGATTATCAGATAAACAAATTTCTACATTTGTGTCTTGATATAACTGTATGTATTTTGTATTTACTTCCGCAATTTCCTCCAATGTTAAAATCAATTACTCAGATATTATATCCTGTTCGAAGTCAAATTCGCTAGGTTACCTTCTTCGTACAAGTGTGTTAAACATATTTCTGAATAGTGAAGCTATAAAACCATAAAAAAATTTGTGACACAATTCATCATACACATAGTTTCACTGCACACATCTCACACTTACTCTCTTGCACAAGCTATCCACATCATGACAACTTCTGAAGTTTCACCACTCTTCAGTCAAACCACAATCATTCATGGAAACACATTTGGCACTAACAATTACTTAGCTCTGCTTACACATCAGCAGCTACCATCATCTTTTCATGATATTCAGGATTTTCTCCTTCTATGTCCAATTGGGTATGTTCTCACAAATCCTGTTAAAGTGTCATATAGGGCTGTCATGCAGGTCTAGAACACAACAGTGGTAAATTCAATACATACTGGCTTTTCTTTTGAGTATAAGGACCAAAGGTATAAAGTTGATGCTGACATTCTGCTTCAAGCCTTGAGATTGCCTGCTCTTGATGGTGCTCCTGATACTCATACCAATGAGCAGCTGTTTGATATGCTAAGGACTTTAGGCTATCAAGGAGAAACACAACCATTGAAAAACTGGTCAGGACCAAACTGAAAAGAGAGTGGAACTTTTTCTTTGACTGCATCAGTAGATGTTTCTTGAATAAGACAACTAACTTTGATGCTCTTCCATCCACTTCCCTGAGAATTGGGTACTCTCTTCTTAACTCTGGTAATTTTGATTATGGTAGTACTATATTACAGTTCATAATTGCTAGGATAGCAAATGCTTCAGGAGTAATAGGGTATACTAGATTTTTACAACTGATTTTCACTTATCTATGCCCTAATGATATTTTTGATGATGATGAATTACTCCCTATTTTTCAAATTTCTGAAAAAGCAATCACTGATCATATCAAAAGGGATGAAAAGAATAAATTTTCAGGACCACCCTTTCTTCCTAGAGAGGTCGGGCAATTTCTGTTGAGAAATAGACCTACTCCTACACAAGTGCCTGCAAATCCTGATGTTGGCACCTCTGTCACAATTCCTGATGCTAAGAATCAAGAAGTCACCCATCTTGTTTCTAACCCAAGCATTTCTTCTCCCAAACAGCAAACATAACAAGCCTCTAAATTAGCCTCATCTGCTGTCTCTCAAAAGACATCAGTTGTAACAAAGAAAAGGCTGTTTAAGAAATCTATTACATCTGGACAGAAAGCTAAACAAGTCTCACTGAGTGAGAGTGAGAAGAAAGAAGACTGCTTTCCAATCAGGAAAAATGACTGATCATACAAGAAAATTCTGAATTAGATGATCAGATGCCAATAGGGTCCCTGTCAAAAATCAAGAAGTCCATTGATCAAAATCCTGATGACTTGATTGACACTAATGGAATCAAGGAGCCAACTACTGATGCTAGTGATTTGCTTGACAAGCTTCCAGTAATTGAAGCAATTGCTGAACACAAGAAAACTGCAAAGAGTCAGTTGAAAAGAAGAAGTGAAGAAGTAGTTGGATATATCAGAAAGAAGAAGAAGACTCAGCCTCTTGACAAGGATGTTAGTACACAAGAACCTAGATCTCAAAGGGATTGAGCAACTGCAACACATCCAGTCACACAAGAACCATCTTCTCAAAGGGAAGATGCAGACACTGAGGCTGCATAAATCATTGTTAATATTGCTCAGAGGGATCTTCTTGCAGACTCTGTTCAACTACTTCAGAAAAAGCAAACTCATCAGGAGATACTGTCACGAGTGGATGTAATCATTGATGATCCTATTTTTGAGAAGATCACACAAGAACCTTCACCAAGCATTGCTGAAGTAGCTCACATGTCTCAGACTCCACAAGAACCATCAGTTCAAAGTACTGATGCTGGTCTTTCACATTCTCCTGACAGATCAAATCCTGATGATACAACAGTTCCTACTGAGAATCATCCTTCAACTACACTAGCTACAATTGATGATCCATTACTAGTTGCTAGTTTGAAAAAGCATCCTGATGTGCTGTTTGTTCCTCCACTTTCATCACTTCCACTTGAGGAATCACCTTCAGGTATTGTTAACTTCTCATATATTCTCATGTTTGTATGATTATAAATAGTCTCTTATTTGAGGTTACCTCTATTTATATGACAAGCATACAACTCTTCTCAGCCATCTCTTATTTCTTTGCTATATGTGTGATTGAGCCTTTCTGTGAGACTGTGTGAAAATAAAAAAAAATGAAAAATATTTTGAGTGGCAGTCTCTTGTACTGGCAAAAGGAGAGGTAGTTTTGAGACAAGAATCTTATAAGTTTTTCTTTACTTATAAAGTTTCTTCTGTGAGAATAATATTACTCTTAAAAGTAATATATTGTGTGAGAAGTGATGAAATCACTTGAAAAGAACAGAGAGATTTAGGTGTTACTATGTTTCCGTTTCAGGATCACATCAGCCACGGGCATCTCTTACAAAAAATCTGGATAAAGGCAAGGCAATTCTGCCTGATTCTGCACATTCTTCTGATGGTTTGTCTGACTCTGACAATCATAGTGATGACGATGATCCTGATACCGCTCAGCTTAAGCCTGCAATTGATGCATCTAAGAAGTGCAATGTTGGTTCTTCTTCGCACTTCACTGAAAATCCTTCTTATTACAATCATGATGCTGAGTATTTCAGACAGACAGAATGGGATTATAAATGGAGACTTGCAAATTCTTCTATCTCATCTGTTGTTGGCCTGCAACACATTTATCGTTCATATGATGAAATTCAAACTCCTGATCTGAAGTTGCATCTTAAGGCCTCAACCATTTCTGTTAAAGGAATTCACTCTGAACTTGATGAAATGAAGAAGTCTCATGCTGGTGTCAAAGAGAAAATTGATGGATTTTTGCTTCACACACCTAACTCAGCTGAAATCAAAAGTGTGAAAAATAACATCAAATATGTTGTTAAATCTCAAGACAACATGGCCTCTAGACTTTCCTCCTTGGAAGACAAGGTTTCTTTTATAAGTGACAAATTGGATGCTCTGTTTTCTCTTCCTTCAAATATTGATGCCAAAAAGGGGGAGAAGATAGCTGCTACTAAATGTACACCAGATTCTATTCAGACAAAGGATAAAGATATTGATGATGATGGTGATAAGAATAATCCAGTTACAGATGTTCAAATTACTTCTACTGCTCAACAACTTCAACATTCCAAGAAGAATGATTCTTCAGGACAAAGGAAGTCTACTGGTGCTTATAAAGCCAAGCACAAGACTACTGCTGGTGCTCCTGAGGATGATGACATTACAATCTCAAATTTAGCAGAAGCTAAAGGGATGTTCTTTCCTTACAGACATAAGGAAACAGGTGAAGAGATTGTCTTGTACTACAAAGATAAGAAGTTTGAGCAAAAGAATGCTAGGAGTGCTCTTGGGTATATAACTGAAGAATTTCTGGATTTAACACCTGAAGAAGCAGTTATATAACAAAACGAGATTTTGGCTCAAATTGAAGCTGAAGCTAACACTTCTAAAGGAAGAGGAAAAAGAGGTGGTAGATCTGCAAGAGCAAGAGGAAGAGGAAAAGGAAGAGGTGAAAGAACTTATGGATCAAGGCAAGTGACTGCTTTCAACTCTACTTTTCTGAATTTTCTATCCAAAGAAGGTTATGTTCCTGTATAAGGAAATGAAGAAGATAAAGAAGTTCAGAAGCTAGAAGAGTTGATTATACCAAGGAAGAAAAGATCAGCCACTGACATTGATCAAGCTGATACAGCAAAGCAGAATGTAATACTGATGCAGACACAAATCCTGAGATAAAAGCAGATCCTGATGTTGTGAACCTGATAACTGATTTTAACTCTGATGAAAAAGTGATCAAAGCATTAAATGAGTTAGCTCCTTCTCTAGTAATCACTCCTCATATTTCAGAGGCTGATGAAAAAGAAAAGATTGATAGAAGGAAAGCTGATCAAGCGTGCAAAGAATATTTGCAGAGAGTTTTAAAATCAAAGAGGGAGCTATGGCATAAAGCAGAAGGGAAGACTGATGATTTGTCTTCAAGTTATGTTTCTCTCGGCAAGAAGAATAGAAGATGGAAAGACATCCATGTATTCAATTATTCTAAAGGATTCAAGCATGTTGAATTTGTGTCAGCTGGGTTAAGAGATTCTATCTCAAAACAGGAAGATGTTAATAAGTCCATCAAGAAGCCTTCTTGGGTGGTATATAATGAAAAACTGAAACTTATCAAATCTCAAACGAGAAGAGGCATTGGTCATTCCAGTATGAAGATCTTGGAATCTGATCTGCTGGATACAGATATTCTGACAGAAAAGCTTGGTGAAAGAATTTCTCCTTCGCATCTTGAGAAAGTTGAAGATGTGAAGATTGTTTATAGAAAGATTAATTATAATGATGTCAGAGAAGAGATTTTGTACTTCTTCAGACATGGTAAAGTTAAAAGCTTTACGTTGCAGCAACTCTTAATGAAGACTGTGATAGAATTGAAATACATTCACTATCTTCTTAGAGTTGAGAACAAAGTCACTAGAAACTGGTCTTCTATGATACTTGAAATGGTCAGAAGAAGAGTCATGACAAAAGATGATAAATATAATGGTGATTATGTTCCTGAGTACAGAACTTATACTGGTCAAGAAATGTAGATGAAAAAGGGAGTTGCAGTGCTACAAGTTTTTCTCAATAGTCCTCAGTTGTCCTTCAGTCCTGATCATGAAGATGTCAGTTTAAGCTTCATGTTGATTGGTGATCTTGAGATAAGCAAAAGTTCAATTTCTAAGTTAAGACCAGCTATCTATCAGCTTGGAGAAGACACTGAAGAGAAGAGAGAGTTGAAGAAAAAGCTTGTTAAAGTCCTATGAGACGAGGAGGAAGAAAGATTAAAGAACTTTCTTGGAACAACTGTCAGTTATCTGAAGATACTGAAGTAAGCTATACTCCTTGTACATTTTGTAGAATGGTTTTGGCATCATTGAGAATGGAATTTATGCTTCATTGCATTAAGCATAAATTGGGGGAGATTTTTACATATTGAATTCTCAATGATCAGAAAAAGCTCAGGATCTGGCTGTTCGGATATCATCAGGATCTGATGTACCGTCAGGATTTTGTATGTCATCAGGATTTGTATGACATTAGTATTTGAAGACAGTCAGCATTAGAGGATTTGTTATGTTCCTTATAATGTGGAGCAGATATATATTATGTCTGAGATATAGGACTTTATATGTTTAGTTTAAGATATGTATCAGTTTCAGTTTGTTTTTGATAATGCATATCTTAGATTAATCTGTTGTAGCTGTGTGGTATATAAACACAGTTTAGGTTATCACTTAGTGAATAACTCTCGAGGATCATTCGACCTAGCAGCTCTCAAGAACATCAGTATTTCTTGAGAGGATTTTGTAACAGTTTTTATCATATATATAAAAAGCTGTTATATTTAATTACTTGTTTGAAACATTGATACAATTGTATCAAACCCCCCTTAAACAATTGTATCTTTACTGGGCAACATGATCATTAAATTATGTTCAAGTGATTATTCATATATATACACAATATATATCTCCCACTATTTTTATCAAATCAATAGCCCTAACTATTAATTAAGAAAGAATATCTTCTATATCCTTTCTAGTGAGCCAAGATCCATATTTCACCATGCGTTAGGTCAGCTTTGGCTTTTGTCCTAAAACATGATTATTTAGGTAGACAACATTTGTCAATTATATCAACTATATAACTCTTGGATAGCTTGGCGAAACAACATTTGTTCATATTTATCTAATAAATCTCGCCAAACTCTATGCCTCTAAGTTCACAATCCTATTGTGGTAACTTAGTTAAGTCAAACCCGATAGTCAAAAAATATCAATATACTTCAACACATCTCCCACGATAGATATGAGATACTTCGCTTTGGCGAACCCACTCATTTTCGATCTAGGGGTTAACGCATTGGACTCATTGGAAGGCATCTGATCAACTTAATATAACTTTAGGGTTTTGTTAATTTTAAAATGATCATGATCCCATCATAAAGAGATTCCCAATTTTTCCTTGAATAAAATACTTCAAATCAATATTCGTCAATGGTTTGATTTCCAGGTAGTGAGGGAGTCACAACGGTCTCGCTTAAAACCCACAACCTTACAAGTTCAAAGAACTCACTTTTGACAAAATCGCCCCATGTCAAAAATAAAGAAAAATTATATTTTATTCCGTGTTTCATAAACACGAGAATCTCATAATCATTTGTTCATTTTAAAATCTTGAGTCATTACAGATTTTATCTTGTTTAGCAAGCATGGCACGAGTGTCGTATCTAATAGATACATCCTTAATCTAATTAAGCATGCATCTTTATAAACTACTTTACACATACATTCATCATATGTGCATATATATGTAAACTGCAATAAATAAACGTGGTTGGTTATGGATTTATCCTATGTGATCTTCATCAAGCTAATGACAAAGATCTAGGTCAATCTAAGGTGAAAAATAAATACAAGCTAACTATGACATGTCTTCTTTCTTGTATTGCTTCCTTGGATGGCCTCCATGTGGGATTACCCTTGATCTTCAAATATTCATGTCTTTATATATATTACAAGAATGAAATACAAAAACTATTCTAATGAACTTACAAGAAGAACTCGAGTTACATTCGAGATTTGAAAATTACAAGATTAAATGACATGCAAGCCAAATTTAAAAAATCAAAACCATTAAACTAAGGTCATAAGCCATTACCATCCACCATGCTCAATTAACACATAAGAACATGTTAAAACACATTATTTGATCTTAATATAGCATACTCATCATGATCTAATCATAAAAACCAAATATTGAAAAAAATCAGAAAATTCAAAATTAAATCTGATAACATTAAATCGCAGATTACAGGGCCTCAAACGCCTTACAGATCGGTAGATGATAGCTTTAGCTATCAGTTACGTTCAGACGCTCGACTCCATATGAAATAGCGTATTCGTTCGCTAAACTCGGACACTAGACACAGATTTCAGCAAATCCGCTACATCCGATTCAGAATCGTATCAAATACGATTCTTATAATGAAAACAAATACAAAACATGTATATCAGAGTATATATATAATCATCATATGATTATACAACTCTCATGAATATCATATATTCAAAACATATACATACATACGCATATATAAACATAACAACATGTAAAACATACAAAATCACATACATAACAGTCATGGAATATTGTATACATGTTATCATCATAAAACCAGTAAACACATAAACGAATTAAACACTTTTCGCAAGTAGATCTAATGCCTTTGAAAGGTTTTGAGCACATAAACGCAACGGAAACAGTAATTAAAAACGTGAAAAATATGAATTTTTGAAACTCACCGTGGGATCCATGCGAAAAATCAATATTTAATTCGTAGATCAGATTATTTACTTTAAGAAGCTTTACAAATTGGTTGACTAATGGAGATCCAAAGCTTCTTGCTCTCTTTATCTTCTCTCTTGGTGGCTAGGGTTTTAGTAAAAGTCTTTTGTGCACCAAAAAATCAGTCACACAAGAGATATTATATAGAGAAGAGAAAAACGAATTATAACTCTTAACTAATTAGGAGTTATTATTAATCCGAAATTCCTATTTGTATTATAATTAAGTCTCACTTAATTATTTAACAAATAAATTTCATAATTAATATTAGTAAATTCAAATATCATTATTTATCTAATTAATTAAGTCAGACTTAATTAATCTTATAAATAATTCAAATTACTTTAATTTAATTTAAATCCAATTTAATTTAAATAATCTTTCAAGCATTCTTTGTGTGTGACCCTATAGGTTATTATTACGTTGGCAGCGAATTTTAAATCTAATTTAAAATCGTAAACAATGAGTGGCATCTAGTAATACATCATTACTACCAAAGTAATAATAATTAAATCGGTGATCGATTAAACCTTTTGTGAATAATATACAATGTAATATAATCCATTTAACCAAATATTATAAATTAAACTAGAGGCATGTAATGTGTCATTTTCATCATAGTTTAATCCAAGTTTCCTTGATCAATGAGTAGACTATCATATCAAATCAACATTTGAGCGTGGCCACGCATTTCATAGTCTAGCTCACACAAGAGGCCAATAATATCACTTCTAAAATAGGAGGGTTAAATCTCATCTAGATCATTCATATTTCTCATACGATTCATAATACTCATTGTCCACTTTTATCATTACCCGGTCAAGGATAACTTTTAATGGAATCAATGTATATTAATTCTCGTATGGAAATATAATGACTTTAGGTCTAAAGACCATTATATCATTATCACTGTGAGAATTACTTATGACACAATAGACATGTAGAATCTCACACTGGGTATGTCCAGCACCATGTACCTATACATCTGCCTGTGTTTTTTACTTTAGTATCATCATACCTATTATCAATGAGATGTGATCATCAGTCAACAAATATACCAGTCTTAATGCATTATTATTGTCCCTTAATAATAATACTCGACTAGGGACCTTTAGGAATATTGATATTATTCTCATAATCTCATTTCTAAGTCACGTACTTAGAGATATAGAGTTGCATATCATATTCCAAGGATATTTATAAATCTAACATTTATATCGCTGTAAATTAGGAATTAATAAATTATAAAGGGAATAATCGATAGAACATAAACACTAATAATCCTAATATCTTAAACTAAAATATCATAGTGTTGTCTCTAGGGCACAACCACTAACAGTCTCCCGGTAAATTGAGGACGTAATTGTTTGTGTATATGATGTATTTTTGGGTATGGTGATATTTGGGTTGAACGTGTTTTTAAAAATTTAACATTAAGCTAAAATAAGAGAGTCCGGAAGTGGTATTTGTTGTTGTTAATGGCGATCCGGCTATTTTAGAAATGTACGTGGTATTTCTTATGTCCACTGCTAAGGGTCATCCATGGGGATGTTTTAAAAGTGTTTAATGTTGTTTGAGATACTACAGAATATAGTAGTTTGTACACTTATAATTTTATTTTTGATTTTATTTAAATATTTATTCTTGACCTTAGTAACTTTTCACATCCCTCATTCAATATTAACAAATATATAGGCTCATTCTGGTCATATTTGATACAAGAACATTATTAAGATAATATGTTTCAGTCGCTACCATTCTTTTAACTTGTGACGTGTAAGTCCGCAACCCAACACCAATATACACCAATATAATCATATATTTAATGAATGATATAAGCAAAAGAAAATATATGTGTGTCTATGCTCATTTTCTACCATAAATTTAAAAAATAACACGCATCATGTAAGAGATTTCAGAAGAGGTAACTTTACACCGGTATTGTTTTTGCCTTATATAATTCACTTTAAATTTTAAGCTCTACATTTAATTTTAAAATGTACATATTTAAATTATGTCATTTGTAAGAGACAAAATGTTTGTGGGATAATGTAAAACACGTGTGTAAAACTGATATTAAAAGTGTCTACGTAGGGTAAAAAAGATTCTGAGATTTTATTACATACTTTTTTGATGTAAACCTTTGTATTTTTTATGAAGGTAGCATTTTGTAAATTTTTATTGGCAGACCTTTTAATTAAATAAATTGACTAATTATTTTATTGATATAATTTTTTTTAATTAAGTTTCTACATGTATAAGGAGAATGCAAAGACGGATTAAGTTATATAGTCTGAGACCGTATCATAATGAAAAGCCAGTATAGTATAGACTTAAATTTGAAACATATATTGTATAGTTATACCACTAAAAAAGTTATAATATTTTACAATATTTTAGAGGTCTACTGTAATATCCCGTAATTTTTAGAATTCGATTAATAATTGAATAATAGAAAAAAAGAATAAAATTAGATAAAGATTAGGATTTAAAAATTTAATTAGAGTAACGAGCTTAAAATTTGGATCAGATTCCAATATGGATAACTTGTAGGTTAAGATATTGAGTTTTATATCGTTATAAATACATCACATCCGTCTTCCTCGTCTTAATTATTGAAATTCGTAGGGCTCTTTTACACCAAAATCAGTAATCTTGTAACATTCGTAGAAAATTCATCGTAAGTCGGAATTCGTTGATTCTGGATTTTTGGGAAAAGTCTTTTCGTTCTCTACAACTTTTATGTTTCATATTTTTTAAGAAAACATCGTTTAGATGGTCAAAAAAGCTAAATTCAGATCTGGTCAAGTTTTGAGATAAATACGTTTTGACTTACTTGTATTTTCGGAAAAATTTTGATACTCTGATTTTCAAATTCGTGTAAGATATAAGAATTCTGTTTCGAACTGTATAAGAAATAAGATACGAGAATATTTTGAAACCTAGTCTCTACGTTTTCGAACTCGTTCGTAATTTACGCTATAATTCCGGAACTAGCCTTAGATACCCTTAGTAGGCGCATGAGTGTGCAATTTTAGATACCTATTAAGGGCGCGTAATTATTGAACTTTAGATGCCGAGCACTGGAAAAGTGTGGTATAAAGAATAAGAATAAGAATTAGATGTCGGCTACTGACAAAGTGTGGCCGTAGATCAAGACTATGATATTTATAAGAATTATCGTTTCGTTCTATTTTACTTTGTTATGATCTGTTATAAAAATTTGTTCTCTTCTGTTTTAAATTCTGAATTTTAAAATATAAAACTTTGGGTTGGATTTATTTTAGAAATTTTTTCTACAAAATTATTATTGTTTTGAGAAAAAACGTTTTATTAAAAACACCCATTATTTTTTAGTTAAATAGTTAGTCAATTTGTACTTGCTGAGTTTTGTAACTCACCCCTTTCAATTTCAGGTTTCGTCATAAGAATTCGAGTTGGATAGCATTGGTGTTCGAGGATCTTAGAATTGGAGTAGATTGACTTTTGGACCGCTTCTGTTAGCTGCGCTTTTGTAATAGTCAACTTTGTAATAGACTCTTGGATCACTAAATTGAATTGTATTTTAGTTTTGATTTAGAGTTAATAGTACGGAAGTGCGGGCTGTTAGATATACGGTACATGTTCTAATATTATAAGTGAAATATGTTAGATTTTGATCGTCATGAAGTTAAAAGTATTTTCACTGTCTATAATGAATGTGGAACATGTACGTAGACCTAACACTAGTGTTCTAAAAATCGACCGATTAACTGATTAATCGGCCAATTAATCAGAGTTCGGACGGGTCCCGTCTCGATTAATCGTTAATCAGTTCAAAGTACGGTTTTTTAGAAAATCGGTCAAAAGTCCGGCAGTTCGGGAAAAATCGGTCGAATCGGGTCAAACATCGGTCGAATCGGTCAAAGTTTGAAATTATTAAAAAAAATTGAAAATAACATTTAACATTTAATAATTAAATTAATAATAATATATTGACACTTTAACATACAGAAACAATCGTATATTCTTATATTCCTAAATCTTCTACACAAATCTCTAATTGAATTACTCCCAAATCTCAATACTCAACTCGCTTGCTTGATCGATTAACAATCTTAAGGTATTCTAAATTTATTCAACAATGATTGCATCTTCATATTTGTATTGTTTTTTCATACCCTCACTCAGTTTATTTTAAATCTTAAGATTTGAACTAGTATGTAATATTTTCTGAATACCAAGTAGTGATTAGTGAGTAGTCGGTAGTAATTAATTAGTATAAACCACTTAACTATCAATTATGTAATAGTGATGGTGGTTTTTAAAAAAAAATTACCATTTAAACATCAATATTAAATTAATGATATTTGATTTTATTTTTGTAAATTTTATGTAAGGTTAATGATATTTAAATAGAATTTTTTATTATTATTTATTAAATAAATTACTTCTAATTAATGCTCCGATTAATCAATCCGATTAATTATCGATTATCCGATTAATTACTGATAATTCCTTTTACCGAACAATCCCGATTTCCCCTTTTTGAAACACCGCCAAACACACGAGAGTTGGTGCAAAACTTAGACGGGTTGTTCTCATAATCTTATCTTCCTCGGGTTAAAGTTTCTTTTTTCTACTTCATTCATGTCTTTTTCTTTCGTTATTCATAATAAAAGAACGAATTGAAATAGTTACTCATATTCTTATATTAATGTTACTTGCATGAAAAAGAATTACAGTATTTTTTTGTAACTGGGATATGATCTCTATTTTTTATGAACTTAGATTTTCATAAATAATATTTTGTTTTATACTATACTATATAATGCGGTATGATTTTTCGAAATTTGCATGATTAAAATTTTTAGAATAAGTTTTTTTTAATTTAATATGATTAAAACAAATAAAAGTTTTTTATTTCAACATATCTTAACTTCAACGGATTTAATACTTTAATTTCTAAAAATAAATGGAATCGAGAGTGAGCTCGCCTAGTATATTTTCCTTTGGCCTTCTAAAAAAAATCTAAACAAGGATTTTTTAACTACGATTTTACTATAATGTTACAACACCAAAATAAACGCAAATAAAAATTGAAAAAAAAATATTACGAATAAAAATAAAAAACAATTTGGTTTTTACTAACGATTAACTTTTTATTAATGAAAATAATTCGACGCCCGTGGGCGGAGCTCAGACAAAAAATATTAGTAATAATAATAATGATAATAAAATATGATTTTCTTATCATTAACATATTTGATTTTGAATTTTCAAAATTAGCACCACAGACCAAGATTCATATGTAATTTTATAACTTAAGGATTATTTTTTATTAAATGCAACTACAAGCAAAAATATCTCTCAATCAAATTATTTAATCATTACATGTAAATATATTTATGTGTGAAGTTGGTGTAATTTGATCAATAAGAATGAAACGGTCATTTGAGAAACATTATCACGTGAGTAAATACAATTCAATTGCTTAAGTTATTATGATTTAGTCCTCAAAAATTCATCATGTATTAACTATTAAGAGCTAGGATAAATGATTAATTGAATGATATAATGTAGCGGTAACTTAGTATATAAATTGTAACTCGAATTTTTTAAGAGGGAGATTGAGTTACTTAGTATGTAAATCATAACTCTGATTTTTTAAGAGGGAGATTGAGTTATAAATTGATCGTATAAATAATTATAAGAAAGTAAAAAATAAATATACTATAACAAATTATTTTATTTCAAAATTTTACCAAATCTAAATAATAACATAAAAATGCCTGTCAATATATGAAAAACTAGCAAATTAGTTTGTAAAATAAATTTTTGCGGATAGTTGAATGAAAAAAACTTAAATTGACACATGTATATTTTAAAAGAATTGAGTTCAATCCCGGTCGATTTGAGTTCAGGCTTATCGAGTTGCGCTCAAAAACCTCGGTTCAACTCGAGTTTTTTATCAAGTTCAAAAATGTGTTCGAACTCGAGCTCAATAGCGAATTCGAGTAAAGCCCTATTTTATCGAGCCAGCTCGACAAGTCGAGCCCTATTTTATTGAGCCGGCTCAATTCGGATTGCATCCCTGAAGAGGAACATACATGGGGAACAAAATGATATGACTGATGGGTTTCCTAGTATATGCTGGTCATCTTCTTCGACGACAATAAATTTTAAAAAAAAATATTGTTCTCGGAAAAAAATTATAGCTACTACCAAAAATTGGTATCAAGGGAGCATCAACTATATTGAACCTTGTTCCCCAATACAGGATAACGCAGTTGTATAAGTGTTTCACCATTCTAACATAAACCTCCTTTGCTCTTTTTTTGGCTAAGTTATGATCCTCCATTACTTTAACAGGATATTATAACAAGCTTGAAAATAAAATAATAAAAAGCAGCAACTTTCCTGAAAGACTAGTAAAAAGGTGTTGAATGAACAATGCTAATCATAACTGTTCTATAACTAAAACAAAGATCCAATTGAACCAAAAACAGTTCCACGATCACCTGCGTTTCTGCAACTATACAAGCTGGCTGCGATTGACTTTAGATGTAACCTACAACCCCAACAACTACTATCGCCTTTAGACAGAAAATGGATCGCACCAGGTGATCTTTGTATCAAATGACTTTGTTCTTGAGCAGCCGAGGCTCTATCGTCTGAAAACAAGAGAGTTGAACAGCTTTTATTTTATAGGTTACAATAGAATACCATGTAAGTTTGTCTAAAGATGAATACATCAATTATGGAAACATACTCTTTGGTTATTGAATTTCCTTGGCATCCTAATATTCAACTGCATATTGCAAGGTGGATGGTGGTCGTACGTTTCAGACTATGACACTGATGATGGCATGAATATACCACATATATATTTATCAAAAACAAATATGTTATCATTTACAACTGCTTTGGCCATTCCACATAATCAAAGTCATCTTCAATAGCAAAAAGTGATATCACTAAATCCATAATATTGTCGGTTCCAACTACATATAGAAATTGCAAATTTTTGGGATGCATAGCATTTATTGGATACTGAAAATTATAACTTTGAGAAAGTTAGCTATATGTATTTCCAATCAACAAGCCTTTTATGTGTTTTGCCATCAACTACAGGATAAGGAAAAGTGAAATATACCGACCTGGTGTGATTATCACCACCCGTCTTTGTGGGGAATATCACTCCACGAAGACGTATACCGTCTATCACAGTCTCAATTGTACAGTTGTCCAAGGAGCTCGTAGCAACCTTTGCTTGAAACATAATTTTTCCTGGAGGAGTCTGCCGGCCTGCAATGGATTTTCTTGTCTTCAGATCAAGGTAACATGCGAAAAATTACTATTTACCATCCACGTAATAATTCCTACTGCATTAGCTAATAGCCTAGTATATATAAAAATTAATACATTACATATGGAAGGAGACACCCCTCAATTTTATTACAAAGAACTACTTTCCCAAGGAAGAAGGAAAACACAAAAATATAGATGCAACTTGCAAGCATGAACTAGATCTGGGAAAATATAAATTTTCTTATTTATTTAAATAGGTATTGTCATACCAGAATAGTCGTTTGGCTAAAGCATTGTGGTTTCTTAGCAATGAGTTGCAAGCATGAACTAGATCTGGGACAATATAAATTTTCTTATTTATTTAACTAGGTAATGTCATACCAGAATAGCCGTTTTTCTAGTGCATTGTGGTTTCTTGGCGATGAGTCTTTAGGGTTAGTAGAACGTACACTCTTAGTCACCAAATAATTCATAACTTATATACTTATTTGGTTTCCAATACTTACCAAAAGAGTCGATCATCTGCAATGCTTAACCTAGAAGATACCCGTCTCTTGGTAGCAAGAGGCCGAGGGCTCTAAGCCCAGTGGGGGAATAAGGGCATGTGTATATAGAAAAAATTGATAATTATAACATATATTGTCAGATGGAGTGAATCTCTTCTCAATATGTTTGTTCCGCTTTTATAGATCAGAAGAATGATTTTTATCCTCCTATATTTTTGGAGTTCTTCTCTGTCCCCCTAATTCTGTAAGCCAGCGATGGTTTCCTTGGTCATTAGATTTAGAGGTTAATGCTTATTAATGAAGACTATACAGGTCTTATAGAAAGAGACACCAGTCAGTAAAAAACAGAAACCAGCTGCCCCCAGAAATTAGGGAAAACTTATTAATGGAGCTGTGAGCATAACCTAGATCCTGGGTAATATTACAAATCCAAGAAATTTTAAAAGGTTAATATCAGAATGAGTTATTAATATCAGTGGACTCTTCTGATTCAGAAATGTTTACTTTTGTTAAAAGGAAACCAATGAAAATTAGTTATTTTCTTTTACATTCTAAATTCGGATCCTGGACTGAAAAAATGTTTGATTTGTAACTCTAGATAATTATCTCCTTTCTAAAAGTGCGTTTAAACCCCCCCCTACTCAAACACCCACAAAAAAACACCCTTCTTTTCCCAAATTTAATGCAACACCTTCTCTTTTCATTATATTCATTTTTGGGCCAGGACCCAGGACTGATCAGCGTAGTTTCAGCGAGTTTTACAAGGCAATACTTATTTTAAAATTTTAAGTTACCTTTATATTAGTTACAAGCAACTAAACCAGATAAAAGATAATGAGATTTTAAAAGACCTTGAATGAGTTGAGCAAATACTTATGGAAGTTCAGAATTCATATAAAACAGTCACAGTAATACAGAAAATATTAAATATGAGTTCATTGTAGAGCAATTAGAGCCCTTACGTGGTTGGAAATTGGTCTCGGCTCTGTCAAACATTGGGGCAGCATTATGTTGTTCTTGGCACTTCTGTTTTAATTGTCTCCTCAAAGATAACTTCTCTATCCTTCGATCGTCCCGCTCAGGCTCTATCAAGATTCCTAATGTTGAAAACCTATGCTATTAGATACTAGAATCGACAAACTCATAGAACTTTTAGATAAATGACTTGCAGTGAACAAGTATGGCTTTGTAACCCTTAAAGGATGTCTTAAACCTGTGATTAGATAGTACATATCATCCAATGCTTCTAAATTCTTATCGCAACCACCTATGAAGACAAGGACACCTCTATTCCACGGGTCCAAATTGTCACCAGCCACAGAAAATCTCGCTGAGGGCCCCTCGCCTGTAGGTGTCACTTTTGTCCAAAATCCTGTTTCTGCAAAATGAGCGAGAAGTAGGTGTGCATGTACTTCAGACTGATGTCACTGAATTTAAAAGCTGACTAAAAAGTTCAGGAACATGTCAAGAAAAAGTGGAATCACAGATGCTACATCTATTTGATTTTCAAATAACATACAGACATGAAATCTAAAATCCGGGCCTTCAATAAAATACCCTCCTAAAATTGATCACATATAAAATGCAGCCATAAATGCAGCGGACAACCACTTTATTATATAATCAAAGCGAAAAATAGAAAATAACAATTATGTAACAGTTGTAGTATGAACATTAACGGAAATCCTTCTGTTCAGATATGCATATTAAGAATCTAAGAGAAAAAAAGTTTTAAATACAATAAAAATAGTGAAGGAAATATATATATATATGGTTAAAATTCCAAAAGCATGTGTATATATTGCTCCATACCAACATCAAGCATATGTACATCATCAAATACGTTCTCCTCATCCCAGAAACCTCCAAAAACAAACAAGTTCTTCCCCAACACAACGGCTGTATGTCCAGCTCGAGGCGGTAGTAGCTGGCCTGAAGTGTTTAGTTTCTCCCAGACAAGAGAATCTATAGTAAGCGAAGAAAACAATTTATCACTATTTTATCAACCAGAATATATGTTTAAAAAGGATGATTGAAAGTTTATTTAAAATGTCTTCACCATTATAAGTACCCAGTGAACTAAATATATAAAGGTACCACTTACCTGTGTCAAGAATATGGACATCAGATTGATAAAATCCATCTAAATCTAAACCACCAATCACAATTAATTTGTTTTTCCACACTGAGCAGGTATGGCCATCGCGCTTAGATGGTGGGGCTCCAGATGTTTCAGCCCGCTTCCAAGCAAATGTTTCTGAGATAATTCAAACATTAACAAATTCTGGTCAGTCAATTGCCTGAAACAAAACCTAAGCTGAAAAGTTACAGATTACAATTATTTATCAAACAAATGAGAAGGCTGATATTATGGATCAGGTCTAAAAGTTGAATCTTAAAAACCAGGAAGGGAAGAGACTAAAAACAATCTTAATCATGACTTCTTAAGTGGAGCAAATTAGTTATAGATGCCAAACACAAGAAATATAGGTCAGGTTATATATGCTGATTAACATTACACAAGTAATATATATAACTCCTTAATCTCACCACTGTGATAACAAATAACTGGTCTGCAAGAAACTGAGATGATTACTAAGTCATAGAATGCGTATAGAGGCCTACCAGTATTCAGTATGTAAAGATCATTATAATATTCTTCATGGGAATTGTTAGAAGACTTGCTACATCCACGTCCACCATATATGAAAACTCGTTTACCAATAAGCACAGCAGTGTGGCCTTCCCTTGCGACTGGTCCCTCACCTCTTATACAGGGGGACTTCCATCCCTTCGATGCTGTGAAATTTACCCCAAAATTTTTAAAAAAATACAAAAAAAATAATAGTATAATAATATAATAATATAATAATGATGACCCTGTCAATAACTGTTCATTTCTAACCTAAAGAACATAAAATAGCAGACTATTAAGAAGAATCGACAAATGCAAATATGTAGCCGCAGGGATACTTACAGGTGTAAAATATATGCAAATCCTTAAGAGGGTTTGTTCCATCTGTTCCCCCAAAGATCAATAAATTATCTTCTACTACCGTACAACTGTGACTATCTCTTGGCTTAGGTAGTTCACCATGTACCACAGGCTCACTCCATGTTCTGTTAGCTGATTAAAGTAATAGAAAAATAAACAACATTAAATTTCAACACAACCAAAGGGGAATAATAAAGCATCATGACAAATAACCACAATGACGCTTGTCTATTTGGAATCAAACTCTATTATTAAAAGAAACTCTTATTCAGCTGCAACTTTAAAATGCCTATCTGTATCCTAATTTGGTACATGTGTGCAGCAAGTGTCAATATTTCATTTTAACACGTAACGTCTAACTGGTAAATCCCATTTTGGAATTCAACAACACAGTAATTGAGAACATTAATTCAAATCTACATGTATGTAAGGGTTCTTTTTCATGATCATAAGTTCAGAACTTTCATTCAAGTTCATTGCCAACTTTACTGGTAAAATTCAACAATTAATGCAACTTTGAGATGCCAATTGGTGTCCGGTCATCGAGTAATTAGTTCTTGGTAAACATTTACAACTAGCATTGCTCTTTCTAAATCAGCAAAGAAACCGGCCTCAAATAAATAAAAAACCAAAAGAACAATTTAATTGCAATCATTTTGTGCCCTAACCCACAAAAGGCATATGCATTGAACCCTAATCAATTCAAGTAACCAAATTTAATTCAAAAATCTTAATTACTAATAAATAGTCAATTTAGCCCTAAACACAATAAATCAAAGCAACAAAAGCTAAACAATTAAAAAGAAAAACTTCCAAGACTAAACACACAGATTACGTACATACAATGTAAAACACAAAATTCAAGAAATTCCTTACAAATACTGACCAGTATCAAAGATGTGAATTTGATTACTCCTGCAATTATCTTTCCCATATCCTCCAAACACATAAAGATATCTCCCACCTCTAATGGAGTTACAAGTATGACCCCACCTCTTTCCTGGCCCACCACTTGTGGGACCCACCAATTCACCATTTTTAATCTGAGTTTCAAGCTTTTCCCACCTCATTTTTTCACAAAAAGATTCAATCTTTATGTGAAAAAACACACTTAAACAGAGAGCAAAGAGAGATGTCAATGTTAAAAACAAGAAAAATGGTATTTTTAGATTTGGGTTTTAAGTTATTTATATGTATAGGCGCGGAGTGTATGTATATATCTGGGATGAGAGTTCATGCAACTGAATGAAACATAAAGTGTTGCAATTGCAACTCGTTTGAAACATAAAATGGGGAGAAATTTTTGTGAGGTTATTTTGGGAACATCAGTTTTGGGGCCTTATTTAGATGGGACCCATCATGATGCTGGGTTTGTACTTTTGCATCTTTTTTCTTTATTTCAGATTGTTTTTTATTACGTAGTATACTACGTTGATACTTCGTTTAGATTGGATTTTTTATAATTTATTTTGGGTAGAGATACATTGAAAATTGGGAATTATATTATAAATATTTGTGATTCGAAAAAGAAAAAATTAAGAGGATTAATTGAAAAGTGTGTGCCTTCGTTATTTTAGTTTGAAACGTTGCATATATAATAATTTTTTAAAAAAAATAATAAAGAAACAATTTAGAAGTGTTGTTATCAATTTGAAACGTTACATATATAACATTATATAACGATGGATGATATAACTCCGTTCGTTATATATATAATGTAAATTCAAAAAGAAAATAATGGATCTAAGGGTATCCTCAAGACAATTATCTAAGGTCAAATCATTTTATAATGTAATATTTAAGTGCAAATCTTTAAATACAAATACAACCCCCTGTATTTACAAAAATACTTTTATATTATATTTGTTTTCTTTTAATTTCAGACACGTATCTTGAGGTTATCTCAGGACTACCAACAATTTCATTCAAAAATAATTAAAATCATTTTAGTAAAATATTTAAGATTAAACTAAAAATAATATTCCTCGTATATTACGATGTGCACATGAATTTCATTTACTAATCACCACAATCATTGAATTTCGATTGCATTTTTTTCCTAATCATTTCAAAGATTCGAATTCGGTAAAATACGTATGTAAAAAATATAGTTTTATATTATATGGTAAATATTAAATACTTTTTAAATTATATGGTAAAATTTACAAGATATACAAAAAAAAGTATTACAAAAGCAATGAAAAAATATCAGATTTAATACAAATAAATCATATACAGTAAAAAGAATATCTCTTTTTAATTGTAACTAAAACCTGACTTGTAGAAAATAAAAGCACAGCTTGTACAAACGATATACTATATTTCACAGACCCAAAAAGAACAGAAATCCCTGATCTATTCGATGTGGGACCGGTGTGTTCCAAATTTCCTCACTTAAATTCTTGATGTCCTCGTCATAACTGAATGTATAGCCCATAGGTCTGAATCATACCTCTCTAGTCATTTTTTGAAAAAGACTTTCATTCATAAGAAAAAAGACTTACTATCTTTGGGATCTGATCCTACGGGATGATATCGGCTGGCTTCGTATCCCCACCTCGGATCTATGTCCATTGTGCACAAGGGGTCCCATATTATTTGAGGGAAATTACCATATATAAAGTATTTGCAAAAAATATTTGTAACAAAATTTTGGTAACTCTAATATTTTTCTTTAATGGCTGCTCTCGCGTTTGGGACTATCGGTCCTTTCAAGATGCCTACGTATCTCTGCGTGATAGAGAATCAAGCCAAAAACATAGTTCTGAGTTGAGGGGTAGAACCTTTTATATAGAGGTGAGTCTAGGGTTAGACTTGTGTTGGGAGACTTGGTGGATAAGTCTCCAACTTAGATGGCAGTTAGGAGTCCTTTAAGGAAAGGAACTCCAGAACCTTCTGTGTAGGACTTTGAGTCCGTTTAGGACACATGTCTCTACTCTTCCAGCTGTATTGGGCCTAATCTGTGAACAACTTGTGTTCGTGGACTTCGACGACCTTTGCTGGTGGGCCTTGTCTACATGGGTCTTCTTGAGTCTGCTACGAGCTCGGACCAGACAGGTCTATACTGGACTTCAAAAAAGAAGTCCAAGAGTAATTAATGTGACATTTAACGTGTCTTTAGGATGTATTTTCTATCCATATCATTTACCCCCCAACTTCCGGGAATACTGCTCGAGTTTTCGTGGAAGTTATAATGGTCTTTCCGCGACTCAGAGTATTTTTTGCCCTTCTTGGGTATCGGCCCTTCATGAGTATCGGCCCTTCATTGGTGTCCGCCCTTCATGGGTATTTCCTTCTTTTCGTAAAGTATGGAGCAACCTACACGTTTACAACGATTTATTAGTGTGAGTATACAAACTTAAGGCATTTGCACAGGCTATTTGGATAGTGTTTAACACTAAACGGTCGTAATCGGGACTAAAAAATGAGCATTTATCACCCCTTGACCTTCCTTAAGGTTAATTATAGGGTGAAAGTCGCTAACAGACCATATTCGGGGCTAATCGGCCCTAATCAGGACTAATTTCCATGTACAAGCTGCTAACTAGGCTTAGAAGAGCCAAACTTTTAGCTAGAATGCACTAACTTGCCTTAATCGAGGATAATCTTCCCTAATCGAGGCTAATTTATCTTAATAAGGACTAATCAATATGCATAAGACACTAATTATCGCTCATTTACACTAATCACGTGAGTGAATAGGTTAAACGGCCCTAATCGGGGCTAATTTCACTATACGAGACACTTCCTCATGATTCGGGTTAATTGCATGTAATATTTACTAATTGGCCCTAACCGGGACTAA
Organism: Apium graveolens; assembly: GCF_009905375.1. NCBI lineage: Eukaryota > Viridiplantae > Streptophyta > Magnoliopsida > Apiales > Apiaceae > Apium > Apium graveolens. The sequence goes on along the minus strand of NC_133649.1, from coordinate 223,135,062 downwards.
ATTTCACTAATCGACCCTAATCTCAAAATCCTGAAAATTTAAAAAAAATCGATTTTTTTCTATTTTCCCTATTTTTGCAAAAAAAATCAAGAAAAATCGCAGAGGGGCCGTCAGGGCTCTGCAAGACCTCCTGCTGCAGGAAGCCCTGCTTGGCCACATGGCCTCACTTGTGGGCTACTTGGCCTCATGAGGTCAGCCACCTCCTGGTCGGCCACCTCAGGGTGGTATGGTCAGCCGGGAGGAAAAGTTCTCTGAATTTATTACGGTGAACGCTTTACTTCTCACGAAACTTATTTCCGTGAACCCTCTGGTCTTCACGGAACTTGTTCTCTCTAACGTTCTGATATTTATGGAATTTGTTCTCATGGACGTCCTATTCTTTATAAAACTTGTTTCTGTGAACCCTCTTCTTACGAATTCGGACAAAATTTCTCTAAGGAGCCACCAGAACAAATTTGGAAGGCCTCAAGGCTATCCTATAGAGGCTCCTGGTCGGCCAGGACTATTCTTAATGGAGTTTGAGGCCCTCCGTGAAGTCCTACAGAAGCTCCTGGTCGGCCATAAGGCCTCATTTTGTTGGCTGGTCAGTGAGGGCTAGTCTTAATGGACATTGAGGCCTCCGGGGTGTCCTACAAAGGATCCTAATCGGTCATAAGGCCTCATTTTGTTGGATGGTCGGATAGGGCTAGTCTTAATGGGCCTTTGGTCCCTTCGGGCTCTCTTATAGAGGCTCCTGGTCGACCACGAGGCCTCCTTTTATAGCCTGATCGTCCAGGTCTGCTCTTAATGGACCTTGGGAGTCCCCTGCAGGGTAGTCTGATCCGTCATGAGGAGAATTTGTTCTAGTACTCGTGATCACTCTTGCCTTCACTGAACTTATTTAGCTGAAAAGCTAATCTTTTTAACCTTTATAAGCTCTGCTAATCATGGTGATTAACGTAATCAACTCTTAGCTAAGACTAATGACTTATGTTTAGTCTCAGTCAGGCTATTTTAGGAAGACTGATACGATAAGCGGTGTTCTACATCACTTTCTTCGTTTGTTATGTCGTCCTTTCCCACTTTTTGATCATTTTCATCCGCCATTTCCGATGTTTTTTCAAAATGTACCTGCTAGCACGGACCAGGCAGAGTTACGACTTGTTGCAGCAGGTAGCTCTTTTTCTATAAAATAAGATGAGAAGTGTTAATTTTCATTCACACTTTCGTTTCTCAACTTCTCAACTTCTCAAACTCTCCAACTTTTCACAAGTTCCCAATTCTTCTCAAGATTTTCAGAGATGTCTCAAGGTCAAGGCCCTAACAAGTCCTCTTTCGCCAAGAAGGAAGCTATGCACAAGAGCGCTACTTTCCTCTCTCTATAAGGTATAGCTCTCGTTTCTCCTTTATCTATAAACCGTTGTTTTAACAGCCTGAAGAGCATGCTGGATGAGAGGGAGGACGAATACCCAAGTACCGTCCATTTTGATGTGTTTTATAACAGGAGTATGCTCCATGAAAAGGATATCGAAGAGATTCAGTCGACTTATTCTTGGCCCGATTGTTTAGAGATTCGTAAGGCTAGGCCTAGTGAGAGGGCTTGCAATCTCTACCCCCGAAGACTGTTTGTGTACAAGGCAGCTCTGAAGTCCGGGCTAAGGTTTCCCCTGCACCCCTTCATTCCGAGGCTTCTGGCTGAGTTCAAGATTCACCCCTTCCAGCTTTACCCCAATGGGTGGGCCTTTATCATTCTCTTCATAGTGAGGTGCCATGGCTTGGGTATCTCTTTGAGTGTAATGATGTTTTAAAGTATTTTCATGATTAAAGTTTCTTCACTAAACAGACCTGGTTGGGTTGTGATACAACACAGAGCTCATTTTCCTCACATGGTGAACACCGGTTCTATTCATGACTCAAACCATAAATGGAATAAGAAGTTTATGGTCTTAAAATAGATGGGTGGAGACTGGGGAGCATACATCATATTTGACTTCATCAGTCCATTTGATGATGACGAGAGAACCCCCTATTGAGAGTTCGTAACAGAAACCAAGCTCATCGAAGCTGGCATTAGCAGCCTTTCTATAGAGGATATTTATTTTTATTCTACTTCAACTTTGTACAAGTTTGTTCTTATATTTGTCTTATGTTCCTCTTGTTTCAGCTACTGAAGCTCTTGACGCCAAGGCCAACAAGAGCGATGTGGTCATGGGAAGGATGGTCCGGGACGCAACCAAGCAGGCCAACCACGTCCCCAAAGTTCCTGCTTTCCTTGAAGCGTCTGGATCTGGCCAGAAAAGGACCAAAGACTTTGATGGGAGTACAAGGTCCCCCTGGGAACCTTCTTGGGGCATCTTAAACAATGACTCAGTGTTCGGCAGACCGGAATTAGCCCTCGAGTGGTCCAGGAACTGTGTTACTCCTCCCGAACTTCTTCATGTCTCTTCTGGAGAGAAACTTCTTGAGCCCGAGATGTTGGGGGCTCATGCCTTGTATCAGGTACACTTCAACTTGTATAAACTTTTCGTTTAAGTGTACTTCTTTTAGAACCTCAAGAAATTTCATAGGAATCACCCTCACAGGGGGTCCTGGTCGGCCAAAAGGGCCTTATTTTATGTTGGTCGACCAAGGCTGGTCGTCCTAGGCCTTGTGTCTGGGGATTCAGCCCTTCTGACTTTTAATAACTCCTTTTGATGTTCTCCTTTTCAGGCCAATGCTTACTTCACTGCGTCCTCCACTCAAAGCATAAAGATGAGGAGTGACTATGCAGCACTACAGATCTCAATGAACAAAATAAAGATCTCATCGGAGGAGTGGGAGTTCAAAGGTCATGAAGTAGATGGTAAGATTGCATCCTTGGAGAGGAAGTACGCTAAGGTGGAGGAGAAGAGGAAGAAGGAATGGAGATACCTCGTGGACTCATACCACAGATCATCATCGTTCACTAAGATGATGGATGAGCATGATGATGAGATGCACCCCGGTAACCTGGCCATAGGTTGAAAGAGGGGAGTGAATGATGCTTATGGCATGTACCCGGATGTCATCGACCCGAGTCTCCTATCTTGCCCTTGGTCACTACCTGTTATAGGACCCTTCCGGGAAGGCCTCCGGGTCGGTGTCCGAAACTCCCCATATGCGGTCTCAGTCTAGTTCCAGTCGTGGGGGTTTCCGGTTCTAAGGGTAAGGCCTCAGCATCCCTTTATAGGAAGATCAGGGAGCCGTTTGCAAGGAGCAACAACTCCTCCTCCGAGGCTAGTTCGGACGAGGAAGAGGAGGGGGAGAAGGAAGATGGCCAGAGAGCAAGGAATAGTGAGGAAGAGGAGGGTTCTTCTGATGAGTGACTGATATGGCCTTGCGTTGCTTCGATTGCCACATGTGGTTTTAGTTTTTAGAACTTGTTTTTTCGAACTATATTCATTTGTAACCTATTAGTCTTTTAGGACTTAACTTCTGATCCTTTGTGATCTTTATTTATGCATTTCATTTGATTTTATTTCTTACTTGTTATTTAGTATCGGCACTTAGTCCTTCGGGACTTGCATTCTTTAGATGCTCGTACTTAAGTAAATTGGTAGATAAGATGATAAAAATAAACTTGCATAAATAGATAATATCTCTGAGAAATGGGTTCAACCCTTACATAAGATGGTTTCGTCGGCCTTATTTATAAACTTAATACTAAGTACTAGGAACACATCATAAATTTCCTAAACATAATATACCTTCAAGTTTGAAGCGTGCCAAGTGCGGGGCACTTCATCACGGTTCAGGGTCTCCAACTTGTAGGATCCTCGTTCTAATGTCTTTCTGACCTTATAAGGTCCTTCCTAGTTAGGGGATAGCTTTCCTCTCTCCCCGACCCCCGACAACTCAACCTTCCTTAGAACCAAATTACCTTGCTGAAAGAACCTTTCGTTAACCCTTCTATTGTAATAGAGGGAGGCTCTTCGTTGATACTCTGTATTGCGGGCATTGGCCTCATCTCTAACCTCGTCAATGAGATCAAGGGAGAGCCTCATGCCTTCTTTATTGTCTCTAGTTCATAAGCTTCGATCATAGGGGATCCATGAGTGATCTCGAGGGGCACCACGGCTCCGTAAGCCATCATAAATGGGGTAGCTTCATTAATCACTTTGTAGGTGGTACGATATGCCCATAGTATAGGCAGCAACTAATCTGCCCAAGTGTTACATGAGCGTTTAACCCTTTTCTTAAGCCCAACAAGGATGATTATGTTAGCAACTTCTGCTTGCCCGTTAGCTTGTGGGTGAGCAACCGAGGTGAAGCAAAGCTTTATGTTGTTATCATCACAGTACTCTATGAATTTTGCATTATCAAATTTTCGCCCATTATCCGTTATAAGGATGTTTGGGATCCCAAATCGGCATATCATATTCTCCCAAAAGAATTGGGCAATTTGCTTGGTAGTTATCTTGGCTAGTGCCTTAGCCTTAATCCACTTTTTGAAATAGTCTATGGCTACCACAATGAACTTCCTCTGTCCCGATACTGCAGGAAATGGTCCAAGTATATCAATTCCCCACATCGCAAAAGGGATGGGTGTCCTGATAGATGTAAGCCTCTTTGGGGGCTGTCGTACTATTGGAGCGTGCCTCTAGCACCTGTCATATTTCTTCATATAAGCCTTTGCATCGGCTAGCATAATTGTCCAGTAGATTCCCAATCGAGTTATTTTGTGAGCTAGGGCTCTACCCCCCAAGTGTTGCCCACAAATCCCTTCATGGGCTTCTTTAAACGCCTCATCTGCTTCAAGAGGTCTTAAGTACTTCAGGTATAAAATAACTAAGGACCTTTTTTAGAGAAGTCCTTCAATCAATGAATGTCTCAATGCTCTCACCGACAGCTTGCATGCCTCCTGGGCATCATCGGGGAGCCACCCAGTCTTTAGGTGGGTTTTAATCGGGTCTATCCAACAACTTTCCATACCAACCAGTGCTATCAGTTTATAACATGAATAGTAGGGGTCTTCAGGACCTGGAAGTAGATACTTCTCGGATAATTCTCGATTTCAGATGAGACGAACTGGGAAAAGGCATTCGCCGTAGTTTTCTCCTCTCTCGAAACATGTTCTGCGTACCATTCTTCAAACTGAGTCAGTATTCCCTTTACGACTCTCAGGTACATGGCCATAGTATCATCTTTGGCCTCAAACTCTCCATTAACTTGAGCAACTACAAGTCTTGAGTCTCCACAGACCTTCAGGTTTTTAGCCCTCATAGCTCGAGCCAAGCCTAAGCCAACTATCAATGCTTCATATTCTACTTCGTTATTCGTAGTTGGATGTAACATTCCTAAATCTGGGGTCAGGATTGGGTGTCACTAAACAATCTTTACATATTATAAACCTGTATTTGAAATAATATACAGATGACCCCTCAATTTCTGGATCGTTTACAGGTTATGGTATAAAACAAGAATCTAACCTTCTAAAAATTTATATCAACTAATTATAATTTCATTCCCTCTTTACTAATTTCCTTGTCTTATTTACTCTGACATCTCCAACTTCTCATAACTGGGATTTCACCAACTTTGTTGTCTACTAAGAGCTACTGACTTTACTCCTCATTTGAAACTGAAAGAAATGAGAATTTACAAAGCAAGAGTGAGCCAAAAATGTCCAGCAAGTATCATGTCTGATTTCCAAGTATCAATATCAAAAACAATTTCCGGACATAATCTTTAAATAATTTACAAACATTTTTGTTTATTTGAAGTGGTTGAGTGAATAAAACATTGGCCTTTATTAGCCTTCAGTCACAAATCAAAAGTGACGAGCAATTCCCGGATTCATTACCTGAACTAAGGTTTTGTCTGGTTTTGTAATCTTAGAACTTTTCAAGAAGGATGTCGTTAATGGCGATCAACAATAAATTAGACTGGACACTAGTTCAACGTTCACACTCATACCTTGTTGATCAGTCAGGATATAGTGTAGATCTATACCTACCTGTATAGATCCATTCGGGTACCCAGGCACTATGGCCCAATATCAGGGGTTCGGTCCATCCCCGATCCTTAGGTTCCAGTTCATACTAGCCCTATCGTAACCATCCAGTCCGTAGAGTATTCTGATATCAAATTATTTTGATTTCAAAACATCATGATTCAGTGTTCGCAAATAACCCGGAATAATAGGTATTTGCTCAAGTGATCAATCGATAATAAAGGAACAATAATGAAAGGTACGTGCATAATTAAGAGTAATTGCAGTGAAATATAAAACAGTTAACTATTCTGAACTTAGAATAGGAAAGATATATTTGCAGTATAACATAAGAAAGTTTAGGAATACTTGCCTCAATTGATAATCCCCTAATATTTAATTATCTGCCATATAACTCAGTTCTGGTATATCTGTATTTCCAGTGATAGGTTATCTAACCCTTCTTGTTAATCGCCATTCTTTGTTTATCTATATTCTGTATTCACTCGTCTCAATACCCCCACACAATCAAGATTTACTTCCATTATTATGTCTGGCTTTGAACGTCCCGAACTATTTGTATCTATCATAAAAGATACCATTTCAATTAACCGACAATGTATAATTGTCTATCATACGTTTATTATTATCATCTACCCACCTGATAATATCAGATAAGGATCGTATTCTGATCAGAAAATGTTTAAAAGACACGTAGTCACATAATTTATATAACACATAAGTCCAATCGTTAAAAGGTAGGACTCGAAATTTCTAGAACTGAAACCAGGTCAAAAAATAGTATTTATCGATCAAAAACCGACTCAGAACGACTTGTACAACAAACTATCTTTTGATACAAATGAATTTAGGAGTCGAAAGTATTTTGATTGAAATTGTAATATTTTTCTGAGTCTAGGGGCGTTCGTTTCGTATTAAACGGACGAATGGTCTATTTATTATGAATAAAATAAGAATAATTCAATTAATAATAATATTAATTAAATTTTAAATACCTTTATATAATTTTTAAAACCTCAAAATGATTTTTAAATCATTATTTGTCTTAATTATAAATAAATTTATTTTATTAAACTATTTATAGAATTAATCAATTAATTAAATAAATTAATCAATTAATTAAATCCATAACTAATCAACTAAAATAAATTATAAATAATTAAATCAAATTTAGATTTTTGAAAATAATAAAAGAACATAATTATTAAATCTATAAATCCTTATAAAATCATATAACAATCCAAAAATTATCAGAAAAATACCATAATTATCTATACTTAATTCCGGACATATTAAAAATCAAAATACTTACATTTTATCACATATAAACATCCAATTATCAATAGCAATCATCAGATAATTCAACAAAATTCACATAATAATCACATAATAATTATTTATTGATAAAAATAATTGCACGATATTTCCTGGATATTACATCATTCCCCCATTAAAAAGATTTTGTCCTCAGAATCATACTAAGGAACAAATAATGACTCCTTCCAAGTATTTCACTTTCAATTTCTCAGGTTGACCTCTCCACCTTACACTTCTTTCATATACTTTAATTCATAACATTAATCATTACTTAACGATCTCTTGTTGATATCATATTCTATCAATGGTTCATACAACCTACCCAAGCCTCTATTTTATACATAATGGAGCTAAATTACTCTTTCTGGTTATACACATACAAACATCTTATGAACTCGCTATATCTATGACGATAAATCTAACTAATTCATAATCTTTCTATCTATCTCAGTGTCTCAAAGGATCAACATAATATATATTAGTCTTCTTTTCTTTCTAATTCTACTAATTTGTGCTTGTGAACGCTTTCTATTTTACTGGTTCTTTCACTTCATTTTCCACATATTTCTTTGTTCAACCAGCCTAGTTGTAATCGCTTTCGATTGCATTCGAAACTCGTTAATTGTTCCCTTACTCTTTTCGTTCGTCTGCGACTGTTATATACTGAGACCATAGCGTATTCGATTTCTTAACGTTCTCGAAATTAACTCCAGAATTGAGAATTTAAGAGAAAATCTAGATGGAATATGATTGACTTACGAATTTGTTGGTGTCCCGTAAAGCCCTTTGAATCATAATCGAATATATTCGTCGAGCGAAAATCCTTTACTATTTAGAAGAAACATACTAATCTGGAGATATTTCTAAACCCATATTGTCATTTATTTCGGTTCTAGGAAGTCCCGTTATAAAATCTATTACAAGGCTCTTCTCTAACGTTCTGCCACTTATAACGTTCATTCTCGTCTTCACGCCATATTATCAGAAAGTCTCATTTTTACATCTATGTCTCGTATCATATTCTTGGGGTGACCTGAATCTCTTAAGTTACCGATGTTTAGCCAACTCCTATATCTTAATCTTCCTTACCTAGTTTCCGTTTATTTATGAACAATATACTTTATTCCGGTTCATCATAGTCCATAGTGTTTCCCTTACTTCTGCCAAAATATTAAATTAAATAATAATATCGATCAATTACAATCTATACTTGAATCTGATAACATATCACCATCTCCTTGAACTTATTTCTCAGGTAAAGTATTTAGTAGTAAAAGAATGATTAGGTTTGGTTAACCTATCCCTAGTAATTCAAATAACGCTTACTCCGTCCCTGATTTTCAAGTGATTCCACTATATCGCCCCTTAACGAACTATATTCATTTTTGAAATAATTACAATAGTAAGCTCAACCGTTGATGTTGGCTTTAGTTCTTCGGTAGAAATGACATTTACTTGCATGTCCATTCATTTCTATTCTTATACCATGATAATCAATATCTTTTTTAACTTTCCATATTATTCGCATTCTCAGAATGAATTTCCTATTTCCAGTTATCGGCGTTCACTTCGTCCTTACTTTAGTTCTGGCACACATGACATTCAGAACTTACTTATATCCTGGACCATCTTATAAAATTTATTTATCATCCTTTTGATTCCACTTCTTTTCCTAGTTAGGTTTTCCATTCTCATTACTCACTGTCTTTTCTTAACATAATTGACCTCTTCTTCCTAATAGTACTGATTTATTCATCATTAGATAAGCCATTTCTATGGCTAACACTAGCATGAAAGCTTTTAATTCATAAATATTTGAACTCTGTTATTATTCTTGAGAATAGCACTATCAGAAACCATTAACAACCACTTTCTTAGCCTTATTTAAATAATCACTAATCGCTTACTTCTAAATCTGATCAACTCCAATTATCCTCTGTCACATATTTGGCTTCTTCGCATTGAAGATATGTTTCAGATTATTGAGGCCAGTGCCAGCTATATGTCTTCTTTCCTGACATCTCTCTCTTTAGTTCACATGCTAACATTGTCAGCTTTTAACATACATCAAACACTTGTATTCACGAGTTCTTTGGTATTTTGGTATAATTCTTATTACATCATTGTTCTATATTGGTACACCTTCAAGTCCTTTTAACAAAACTCTATTGTATATGATAAAATCTCTTTAATCATCTCATAATATCCATATTGTCATAGTTACTAATATCTTCTCTTTTTTTTATTCAACTTCGCTTCTTCATTCTCTTCTTTCCTCCCCTTTGCTCATATCTTGATCCTTTAGTTTTTGAAAACATTCTTCTCACTTGCATGTACAATAACTTTTTAATTCTTTTGTCAATTGAAAAAGGCATATCCATCTGGATAAGGTCTCAGACGCTTGCAGTAACATCGCGCTCATTCCACTAAATTTCTAAATTCCATGGGTGTCCTTACTTTCTCCAAATTTCTAATTACTTTGATTGCGGATCTGAAAATCATGTCGGAATTTGACTTAATCTAATTGGGATCGATCTCCGTCTAACTGACCATAAGTTGGTAAAATTAACCAATTAACTCTTTTAATTGATCAATTGAACCAAGTGATGACTAGCTAAATAAAATCAAAACCAATTATATAAAGTCACTGTGGTCATAACAACCTTTTTCAAGAATCGAGATCGCAATCATTTGGAGTAATAACAGGAATATCATTAACACACGGAAGTATACCTTCCACCTTTAAAAGTAGGGTATTTTCTGAAAATGTGGCCAACATCTCTCCTAGATTATGGACTACCAGTCGGACTCAAACCGACACCAACAATCAACCAAAAAATCAATAACCATATCAATCCACCATCATCCTCCAAATATCATCATTTCATCATACTTCAAAAAATATTAGGTTGATAACCATGTATACTATTAACTGATATAGCATACATCTTTTAAATCGAACTAAAGTCATGAACAACAATTTATTATTATAGCCATACCTTACTTTCTTTTAGAAAATCACAGAATATTATTAATAAACTTAAAATTACCTTGTTGTTTCTCAAAAACTCCATTACACGATTCTTCTGACTTATCTTTAGATCCAAGCTCTCTAATTACTGGTTCATATCACTTATGCTTGTTCATAGATCCGTCTTAAGGATATCTTATAATCTTATTTCTCACCATTAATATTTGTATATGGTTATTTTTTAGAATTATATTGCATCTTTTAACTAAGCACACAAATCCGTTTTCCTTGACGATATACACTTATTTTTATTTGTTAATTTGTTTAGCTTTTGATAACTAACACATGGTCTCAACCAACACTGTCATAATCTAGTGGAAATTCAATTGGTTTTAAAACATTACTTCTTAACAGATTTTGCAGTTCAATCTCCATTCCTTATCTCCACTTATGTTCCCGTACAAAACCTTCGTCGCTGGCTCAACTATGAATGTCAAATTTACCATATCTCACTTACTTGAGTTAGAAAACTTAACACGTTCAAAATTTATTCATATTTAGAATTTCTTCGATCTTAAGCCTTCATGACAAGTATCATCCCGTGACTGAAGGGTGCTTCACGTATTAATTGTTTGTCTGAGTTATTATTAAGAATTCCTTAGTCTTCTTCTGTTGTCCATTTGCCTTATATGGTGTATGCAACATTAATTTTCTTATTTTTATGGTCAATTTACATGATCCGATTTGCTAACCAATCCATTTCACGTCAAAATCTTCCAACTTGAAGTGTATCGCGTTAATACAATCTAACGTACTGATGAAAACCTCGTAACAAGAACAACCTTCTGATTTGATGTCCTTGTAACAACCACATTATCTGTCTATCAATTCTTTCTTGCACGTAAATGTCCATCATTTATCGGCTTGTAATCATATCTATATTCAACACATAATTCTATTTGCTACACGAGACTATTCCACTTCTTTTAATATCTTCAAAAAATAGATCTTACATGAGTAGATAATTTGTGTATTTAATTTTGATTGGAAAGTTTTGTAAAGAACAATAATGCAACGAAACAATTAGAAGGATCCATAAGTCAACAAATTATAATTGAAGAAGGAAGAATAAGTGATGATTTGGATATGAATGAGAAAACCATATTTGTACTCAAGATGGCCAGTCTTTCGCACTATATGGCATACAACACATGAATTTGGTGGCGTCCCACCAGACTATTCATCGTTTCGATAAAGTATCACATCATAACACTGCTTGTCTCAATTAGAAAGAAATATTTTGAAGAAATACTGACTTGAAAGGGATACAATATGTTTTCTTTCTTTCTTTCCTCACATAATTTATTATTGAGAAAAGCTCATGCGTATTTATGAATCAAGAAGAGTATACGCTGTCATTTATAGAAAAGAATGATATTCTTGCTCACCATCCACGTTCATCACTTTAATAGTTCGACCATAATCGCATTCTTACAAAATTTATAGTCATTGCTTCTAACTTTGTCTATGCCTCGTAGAATAACCATCGATCATGCGACACCTCAATTTTGTTGATAGGAATATTATTCTTCTTTAATAACCTGGAAGATTCCTTCATTTCCTTCAATCATCCTTGACTTCTTTTGGATTCACGAACCCTTGTTAAACTTTAATAATTCCATGAATTGGGTAAATAATGTTTCCTCACGTTGATTCAATTGTTGATACTATTAAACAATATTTGCATTCGTCTTATAATAGTGGGTCTACTTGACCCTCTGACTATCAATACTGAATCTAGATCCATTATTCTTCCAGATAGTTTTCTACTTATAATAACAAGAACTCAAGTAGTAACTTGACAACCAAATTTTTAAACATTTTGTGTAAAGATCTTTTGAAAGTTCATTAAGAAAACATTTTTCAAAAACTCGTTTTAAAATTTTGAAAATCACATATCTAGTCATTATTACTATATAAGTTGTTTGTTATTCTCATAATTTACTAATAGGGTACTTAATTAAAGAACCGACCAAATAAGAGTTCATTCACCTTGATATGTCTTTTACTCCTCTTCAAGTTCATTTCGCATTCACTAGTCGACGAAAAGTTCATTTACCGTTGCATACCATTTTATTCGTGATTCTAACTCCAATGCTGGCATCTGGTATTATCTTTGATATTCTCATCATCGCCCTTGATGCCATAGTTACAACCAATTGATGTCATTTGATGTGATGTCCGTAGATAAGGTCGTATCTTTTTGCTAGCCTTAATTATACCTAATAGGATAGATGTCATTCCTTACACAGCGCCTGAAAAATGGTAAGAAACTTTTCACATCGATGGTGCCTTTAAAATTTGCAATGTTGGCTCTCCGTCAGCTTCAATCAACTCGTTACCTCTAGTCGGGGGCTTGTCCTACTACATAATTCTAAATTTGATCATACTGCAACTCATCTATCTTTCCTTATACGAAGTCCTCATAAGAATCAATCGCATTTTCCTTTAAAACCATATGAAAAGCAGGGTAATTTACCCAGTCTTCATCGAACTATCGACTCTTCACAACTATAGGGTCTGGGAACTTAATATATCTATAGCATCAAAATATCCGCCTTCCACTTATCTTAATTATATCCTCTCTTACTAATTCATATTGGATCTACTAATCCCAGTTCGTACTCAATTTGAACTCAAAATAAGTAAACTTAAGGTATTTCCTATCTTATATGGCCTATCACTCCTATCTTACTTCCGCCTATTCTTATTTCAGGGACCAATAACCTGTTGCTCTGATACCAACTTGTAACATTCCCAAATCCGGGGTCAGGATTGGGTGTCACTAAATAATCTTTACATAATATAAACCTGTATATTGAAATAATATACAGATGACCCCTCAATTTCCAGATCGTTTACAGGTTATGATATGAAACAAGGATCTAACTTTATAAAAATGTATATCAACTAATTTCAATTTCATTACCTCTTTACTAATTTCCTTATATTATTTACTCCGGCATCTCCAACTTCTCACAACTGGGATTTCTCCAACTTTGTTGTCTACAAAGAGCTACTCACTTTACTCCCCATTTGAAACTGAAAGAAATAAGAATTCACAAAGTAAGAGTGAGCCAAAAATGCCCAGCAAGTATCATGTCTGATTTCCATGTATCAATATCAAAAGAAATTTTTGGACGTAATCTTTAAATAATTTACAAACATTTTTATTTATTTGAAGTTGTTGAGCGAATAAAACATTGGCCTTTATTAGCCTCCAGTCATAAATCAAAAGTGACGAGCAATTCCCGGATTCATCACCTGAACCAGGGTTTTGTCTGGTTTTGTAGTCATAGAACTTTTCAAGAAGGGATGTCGTTAATGGCGATCAACAATAAATTAGACTAGACACTAGTTCAACGTTCACACTCATACCCTGCTGATCAGTCAGGATATAGTGTAGATCTAAACCTACCTGTATATATCCATTCAGGTACCCAGGCACTATGGCCCAATATCAGGGGTTCGGTCTATCCCTGACCCTTAGGGTCCAGTTCATTAATGGCCCTATCCTAACCATCCAATATGTAATATCTGAGGTATACCGTGTAATTATTTTGCTAATAAATAATTATTATGTATGTTCAGTATTTATTCTGTGAATTATTTGTTAAGTGTTAAATGTGTTTGGATGTTTAAAAATAATATTAATTGGGTATTTTAATTTTTTATATGTCCAAAATAAAATATAATAATTGTCATATCTTCCTATTTATTTTTATGTTGATTTATGATTTTATAGGAAATATATGGATTTTGTAAAATCTTTTTCCGAGTATTTAAAAACTACTTTATACAATCGGGAACCAACCGACGTCATCCATTTTTACGTTTTTATAACCCGAAACTTTTTCGAGAACTCCTTCCTAACCTAATAGCAATATTCCGAGCATTTTCCATGTTTCGACTTTTTCGATCCGGCGTACGGTTTGTCCTGCGCAGGTCCTGACGCAACATTTTCGATACATTATTCGTTTCGGTAAATTAATAAAACTCGTATTTTCGATAAACAGGATCTTTTTATTAAACTATCACAATTATCACCTCGTAATAAGTGTAACCAGGCGCTGAGACCAAGACCGCATCAGTTTTTATAAATAAACGTACCATTTTATATCTGAAATGATCCAACGGGATACTAATTTTCCGTAATTATAAATAGCCTCTACCGTATTTTATTTTGTACCAGAAATCATTTGCAAACAATATTTACAGAGTTTTTACAGAGAAAATACTATAATTATATTTTGTTCTTCGTAATCAAACACAAATTCGGAGGCGTTATCGATATACGATTTTGGCGTACATATACTCAAAACGAAGCTACTGAAATCTAGAATCCAAATCTTTCATCAATTTCAACCCAGAAACATCAGGTGATTTCCTATTTAATTATTTATATTCGAATTTCTTGGTATATAAATTATGATTTTTTGTTCGAGAGATTGTTTGTATGATTTGATGATTGTATGTGGTAGAGCTTATTTTCCTGATCATTTTGGTATATTATACTCTTGATTTGGAGTTCAATAACATGTTTAATTTTGGGTTTGATTCTCGGAATTTAGAAACTAGGGTTTATATTACTTTGAATATTTTCAATTCGATTTGGGGGAATCTTTGTTAGGGGTTTTCAATCGATCTTGATGGGTGCTTTGTGTTCCATATCGAATTTGCAATCAAACCATGTATTTACATATCACAAACGATTCATGATAAGTACGGAGTTGTGATTTAAAGTTTGCGCCGGTTTTTAATCGAGTTAACCGGAATTCTGTTGAGTTTTGATCGGATTTCTATTTCCAGTCGTTGTTTGGTTCGATTGATGTTTGATTTGAACTCTGGGAACGATTTGGAATGCAAACCCCGTCTGAATCACATGGGACCGTGCTGTTTTTGCTCAGCTCAGGGCTTGCCGGAGTTATTTTCCGGTCACCGGAAAATGGGTTCTTCGCGACCCGTTTCTGTTCTTGGTGACCCGGATTCGTGACCCGGTTTGACCTGGTTTCAATCCATTTTTATCCTAAAAATCTTCTAAAATCCTGTTCTTGCATTTTAACCCCTGAAGTTTCCAGAACTTTACAAATTCTGGATTCCTGTTTTGAATTCTTTCAAATTTCGGATTTCTTTTTATAAACTATTTTCAAAATTGTTTTTAATTTCAAAAAAATCCGAAAATGATTATTTTAATTCCAAAAATCATTATTTTAATTCCAAAAATTATTTTTAATTCAAAAATAAATCTGAACTAAATAGTTAATTAATTTTAGTTAATAATTAATTAATTAATTGGTCAATTAATTCGAAAATTAATTGATTAATTGATTTAGTTTATTATGAATTAATTTTAATTAATTATTTAATTAGATTTAATTATTTAAAAATGATTTAAAAATTCCGAAAAATAGTTTTGAGTTTTAAAATATTATTTTAAATTGTTTCCAAGGCTCGATAATTATTATAAAATTATTTTGAAGCCAGATTTACCCAACTGAACCCTGTTTATTACTTTGAAATTGATCCAACGACCCGTTTTAATTCCGAAAAATGTTTTAAAAATCAATTTAAATACCCGAAAGCCTGTTTATGACCCGAGACTCCTTTATAAATGATATATCATTGATTATTTGACGTGTTACGTATTATATGTGACTTGTTGATTGATTATCGGTCTATATGTTCAGTGTTTACTTATTTATTGCGTAACTTTCAATCCGTTAATCGGATTTGGGTAAAACGAAGGGTAGATAAAAGTGTGTATCGAATAGAATCATATAAGTTGAGTATTGATAGATGCTTATGATATGTCAGCAGAAGAGGCAAGGCGTAGGAAAGGAAAACAGATAGTCGAGGAGTAGACGGTAGTGACTGAAAGTTAGTGCAGTATAGCAAGCTAGTACCATGTAAGTGTTCTGAACTTTCTCGAGATATATTGTAGTTGATTGATAGTCCTCTTTTATATTACAAGTGCTTTGAAGCACTGAATCCTAAACCCGGATTCCAGTTATTGATCTTGACCCGTAAACCTTATTCTTTCTAAACCATTGATTGTTGTATACCCAAATACGAACCATAAATATACAATACTACTCTACAAATACATACAAACTAAATACCAAACACTGAACCGAATTACTTACATATTCAAACCATTGTACCTTATGCTTTGAAAGACCAAATCCTTGAAACCTTGAAACGTTGATTCCTTTATTATCCAATTCTTTCATTACCTAACGGCCAAGCTTTGAAATTGCCATATTGATCCTTGTGAAAATTGAAACCATGTCATTATCGAACATCCAATGTTATTTATGATTTTGTTTATTGTTTTACATTGTTTATTATGTTTTTATGTTAGAATTGGATAGTTTTTATAAAATTATGGACCAGATTCGTGGTCAGACCATATTAATGGTCAAGTTAGGCCAATGTGTGCCTTGGATCCAGTAGTTAGAGCAGTGTTGTGTGCTTTTCTCGAGGTTAGTGCGTGACTGATTAGCAGCCTAACCTTGTTTTTTTAAAATAAAAATATAATATCCAATTTTAAATCATAATTCATTGTTCACTTGATATCATAACCCTTTCCACTTGATGATCATTATTCTCAGTTTTGTCATTGCGACTTGCTGAGCTAGTTAGCTCATTTGTGCGATGTTGTTTATGTTCTTTTCCAGTTAAGAAGGAACCAGTTGGTAGCGAGGATCCCCAGTCCAGCGCGAGAGCTAGGGGTTCAGGTTGATCGAGTTAAGCTAGTAGGCATCTTTTAAGATAATTTAAAATTGTAAAAGTTTGTAATAATGCTTAATACTCAGTTCTGAGTTTGAATAGTTGGGATTTGGACGGTTTATAATATAAGGGCGTGTTTGGCTTGTGTACATACTTTAACCTGTTGCGGTCCGTGGTAGTTGGTAAGTAGGGTCACTGCATATTATTATTTTTATCTTTATTATTATGATAAGCAGGTTATAAATAAAATGTGTGTGTGTGTGTGGACCCCAAACTTCTGACCCGGGTTTAGAGGGCGCCACAGGTTTGGTATCAGAGCTACAGGTTATAAGTCACTGACTCAAGCCTAGGTTGACGGGAATGGGTAGAGGGTTAGGATTAGAAGTAAGAAATAGAATAATAGAACGCCGAGAGGTTGAGTGATACGGCATAATAGGTATTAGTATGATTCGCGTCGTGGTTCGAGATTCTTATATTGTGATATGATTTCAGATAGCAGCGATGGCCGACTCTTTCATCCCTGTATCAGCTGATCACTCAGAGCCCTCAGTTGGAGTACCATCCTCAGATCCACGTCTTGTTGTTCCACCAGTGTTGCAGCCCGTACCACTACAGGTTATTCCACCCCCAGGCATGAGGCCACCTATCAGAGGACCCCCACCTGCTGATTCAGGATTTACCGGTCACTCAGTTACAGGTGTACCTTTCCAGTTCTCTTCCTACCCTGTCCCCTATCATCAGTTCGAGGCTTGCCTTATGGAGCAGCGATTTCTACAGGGTCAGATTCAGGAGTTATTACATATTATGCGTACCAGAGAGGTTGGGAGTGGTGAGAGGCGACTTAGAGAGAGGCTCCAGGTGTTTTGTAGAGCAGCTGCTGTGAGGATTGCTGAGGCTACTCATGAGGACATTACCCCTGATTTTCTAGTGGAGTGGGCTAAGTGGGTTCTAGAGGAGCTTGAGGAGATTGGAGGTCCAGACTTGCCATGAGCCAGAGATCCATAGGTGGAGATGTTGATCAGAGCTGTTATGGTTGTATAGTATGTACAGAATTATGTAGTATGTATCAGTAGACTTTTGGGTTGTATTTATAGACTAGATCTACTGACTAGTGAGTAGGTTTGTTGTACTCTTTTTGCTTTTACTTTCGAAGCGTCTTTACGCTTTTACTACCTAAAACTTTTGATCTATATATATATATATATATATATCAGTACCTTTTCCTTTCCAGCATTGTCATTTACTTTACTGCACCTGTTTTACTTTATCTTATTTATTGCATCAGTTATACCCCTGTGATACCATGTACCCTGTTCCCTTAACTATTTTTATTCTGTAAAGAAGCATGCAATTTACTTAGTTCAACTATTACAACTGTTTTCAAAAAAGAGATATTTCTGTTTTACAAAACTTTTATTTTATGCAAAGGATTTGATTTAAAAGCTAAATAAGTTGTTTGATTCTTTACAGAAAAATGCCTCCCAGAAGAAATACCCGCACCAACACCCAGAATGAAGAAACCAACAACAACAACAACAACAATAACAACCAAGATGATACAAACCAGAATGTAAACCCAAGACCCATAGACCCAGCAATAGCCCAGATTCTTCAAATCTTGGCCCAACAAACAGTTCACCTGGCACAACAACAACAACGATAGACTAATCCCCAGGTAACTTTCAAAACTTTTCAGGTAGTAAACCCACTAGAATTCAAGGGTTCCTTAGATCCGATTGAAGCAAATGTTTGGTTAAAGGAAATAGAGAAGTCGTTTGCTTTAGTGAAAGTGAAGGAAGAACAGAAGGTTGAGTTTGCGAGTTACTATTTAAAGAATGAGGCCACCTATTGGTGGGAGACTGTGAAGACATTGGAAGGTACAGATGTTATTACTTGGGAGAGGTTTAAGGAATTGTTTTTAGAAAAGTATTTTCCCCAGTTTGTTCAGGATCAGATGGAGCTGAAGTTTTTAGAATTAAAGCAAGGAAATATGTCGGTGGCGGATTATGAAAGTAAGTTTGAAGAGTTGTCAAGGTATGTGTCGTCATATGTGGATACTGACAGGAAGAAGGCTAAGAGATTTCAGCAAGGTCTGAAGCCATGGATCAGAGGGAAGGTAGCCATTTTTGAGTTGGATACCTATGCAGGAGTTGTATAGAAGGCCATGATTGCAGAGACAGAGAGTGAGATGTCACAGAAGGAAAAAGAAATTAAGAAAAGAAAGTCCAAAGGGAATGAAGGTCAGTCACAACCAGGGAAGTTTCCAAACTTTAAGAAGGGCAAGTTTCAGCCAGGGAGAAATTTTAACTTCAGAAGGCAAAATGCAGGCGACGGAGGCCAGGGCAACCGTCCAGTCAATGTGAATCAGTCGAATCAGTTGAGGTTAACTTTTCCAGATTGTCAGGTATGTGGGAAGAAACATGGAGGATTTTGTAATAAGTTGAATGTAGTTTATTTCAAGTGTAACCAGAAAGGGCACTATTCGAGGGAGTGCCGAAATCAGCCAGTAAGAGAGCCAGTAAACAAGGATCAGCCTATCCGGAATCCAGTAGGTAAGGTTCCAGCTATTGGATTTACGTGCTTCAAATGTGGAAAGCCAGGACATATAGCCGGGGATTGCAAGACACCAGCCGCAGTTAGTAATGCATTGAGAATTATGGGCTCTACCCTAGCAGTGAATGAGACTCCAAGGGCTAGAGTTTTTGATATGTCTGTGAAGGACGCTATCCAGGATACTGATGTCGTGGCAGGTATGCTTAATGTGAATTCTTTATGTACCAAAGTGTTAATAGATTCGGGAGCAACTCGATCGTTTGTTTCACAAGATTTTGTTAGTAAGTTAAATTGTCCAGTTGAGTATTTAAATGAAATAATGACTGTAGAATTAACAAATCAAGAACGTGTATCTGTTAATTAAGTTTGTGGGAAATGTGAGAATTGAGATTTCTGGTAGTAAGTTTTGTGTAGATTTGATACCATTTAAATTAGGAGAATTTGACGTTATCTTAGGAATGGATTGGTTATCTAAGCATGATGCCCAGATAGATTGTCGAAATAAGAAGGTAATGGTGAAGATGGCAGATGAGAGGATAGTAACGTTCAAGGGCCAGAAGCAAGTAAAGAAATTCTTAATGATGATTCAAGCCAAGAAGTTACTACGACAAGGATGCGAGCATTTCGTGGCATATGTGATTGATAGAAGTCAGGAGCCGGTAAAACTTGGAGATATTCCAGTAGTTAATGAATTTCCAGACGTGTTTCCCGATGAGTTACCAGGACTTCCTCTAGATAGAGAAATTGAATTTGTAATCGACTTAGCACCTGGAACGGAACCAGTATCCGAGGCCCCGTACAAAATGGCGCCCATTGAGATGAAGGAACTAGCAAAGCAATTACAAGAATTGTTAGAGAAAGGAGTAATCAGACCTTGTGTATCCCCGTGGGGTGCACCGGTATTATTTGTCAAGAAGAAGAATGGAAGCATGAGACTGTGCATCGACTATCGGGAGCTCAACAAGCTTACAATCAAGAAAGAGTATCCGTTACCCAGAATTGATGATTTGTTTGACCAATTGAAGGGAGCCAAGTACTTCTCCAAGATCCACTTAAGATCGGGATATCATCAACTAAAGATTAATCCAGAAGATATACCAAAGACAACTTTCAGGATGAGGTATGGACATTATAAATTTTTAGTAATGTCTTTTGGATTGACCAATGCCCCGGCAACGTGTATGGACCTGATGAACATAATTTTTAAGGAATACTTGGATAAGTTCGTTATTGTATTTATAGATGATATTTTGATTTACTCAAAGATATAAGAGGATCATGCAGCACATTTAAGAACATCTTTGGAGATTTTAAGGAAAAAGAAATTATATGCTAAATTCTCAAAGTGTGAGTTTTGGCTACAGGAAGTTCAGTTCTTAGGACACATAGTCAGTAATGAAGGGATCAAAGTGGACCCAGCGAAGATTGAAGCAATTACAAATTGGGAAAGACCGAGAACACCAATAGAGGTAAGAAGTTTCTTGGGATTAGCGGGATATTATCATCGATTCGTTCAAAAATTTTCAAGGATTGCAACACCATTGACAAAGCTTACACAGAAGAATGAAAAGTTTATATCGAACGATAAATGTGAAGAAAGTTTTCAGGAATTGAAGTAAAGATTAATCACGGCACCTGTTTTGTCACTTCCAGACGATCAAGGAAATTTCGTAATCTATAGCGATGCTTCTCATAAAGGACTCGGATGTGTTCTGATGCTGCACGATAAGGTGATTGCGTATGCGTTAAGGCAACTGAAACCACATGAACAGAAATATCCTACTCATGATTTGGAGCTAGCAGCCATAGTTTTCAATTTGAAAATTTGGAGACATTATCTATATGGAGAAAAATGCGAGATTTACACGGATCATAAAAGCTTGAAGTACATATTCACACAGAAGGAGCTTAATATGAGATAGAGGAGATGGTTAGAATTGATCAAGGATTACGACTGCACAATTAACTATCATCCCGGTAAAGAAAACATTGTAGCAGACGCGTTGAGTCGGAAAGAAAAGTTAAATGTATTATCAGTACCCGAAGAAATATACAAGGAATTTCAAAAATTAGAATTGGAAATTAGAGTTTGCAAGCCTGATGAAGCGAAAGTGTATAGTATGACTTTCCAACCGGAATTGTTAGAGAAGATAAGGAAGTGTCAAGAAGAGGTAATGGATCAGGATATAAATCGTTTGGTAGGTGAAGAATTGTGTACGCAAAAGGATGATCAAGGTATTCTTAGGTTTTCTTCTAGAATTTGGATTCCACCAGTGACGGAGTTGAAGAATGAAATTTTACAAGAAGCTCATAATTCAAGATATTCAATCCATCCAGGGAGTACCAAGATGTACAGAGATTTAAAGGAAAATTATTGGTGGCCAAATATGAAGAGGAAAATTGCGGAATGGGTTAGAAGATGTTATACATGTCAGAGAGTTAAAGCAGAGCATCAGAGACCAAGTGAATTACTACAGCCATTGAAGATTCCAGAGTGGAAGTGGGAGCATATTGCCATGGATTTCATAGTTGGATTACCAAGGACAAAGGCTAATCATGATGCCATCTGGGTTATAGTGGATAGACTTACCAAGTCAGCTCATTTTCTGCCTATAAATGAAAGATTTTCACTAGACAAGTTAGTCCATATGTACTTAAAGGAAATCGTAGTTCGTCATGGAGTTCCTGTGTCCATCGCATCTGATCGAGATCCAAGATTTAATTCAAGATTTTGGAAAAGTTTTCAAGAATGTTTGGGAACGAGACTGAATATGAGTACAGCTTACCATGCACAGACGGACGGCCGGAGTGAAAGAACGATCCAGACAATCGAAGACAAGTTACGTGTTTGTGCTATTGATTTCAAAGGAAGTTGGGACGAGCATTTACCCCTGGTAGAATTTGCATACAACAACAGTTATCATGCCAGTATTGGGATGCCACCCTATGAAGCTCTTTATGGACGCAAATGTAGATCTCCAGTGTATTAGGATGAAGTAGGAGAACGCAAAATACTTGGACCTGAATTAGTACAGCAGATAAAGGAAGTTGTTGAAGTTATCTAGAAGAGATTGATAGCAGCACAAGACCGTCAAAGGAAGTATGCAGATCAATCAAGGAAAGATATGGAATTCGAAGAAGGAAGTTTGGTATTACTGAAGGTATCACCGTGGAAGGGATTAACGAGATTTGGAAAGAAAGGAAAACTGAGCCCAAGATATGTTGGACCTTTTGAGATTTTAAAGCGCGTTGGCAAAGTAGCTTACGAGTTGGCGTTACCTCCACACATGGAGCACATTTACAATGTTTTTCACGTATCGATACTTAAAAAGTATAATCCAGACTCCAGGCATATAATAGAATATGAGCCAATAGAGCTCCATGCAGATTTGTCCTATGTAGAGAGTCCGATAGAAATTCTAGAGGAAAGAGAGAAAGTATTAAGAAATAAAGTAGTAAAGTTAGTAAAAGTATTGTGGAGAAACCCAAAGGTTGAAGAGTCAACCTGGGAATTAGAAAGTGATATGAAAGAAAAGTACCCTCATTTGTTTTCTTAGGAGATTCTAAGGGCAGAATCCTTTTAAGGGGGGAAGGATGTAATATCTGGGGTATACCGTATAATTATTTTGCTAATAAATAATTATTATGTATGTTCAGTATTTATTCTGTGAATTATTTGTTAAGTGTTAAATGTGTTTGGATGTTTAAAAATAATATTAATTGAGTATTTCAATTTTTTATATGTCCAGAATAAAATATAAATAATTGTCATATCTTCCTATTTATTTTTATGTTGATTTATGATTTTATAGGAAATATATGGATTTTATAAAATCTTTTTTCGAGTATTTAAAAACTATTTTATACAATCGGGAACCAACCGATGTCATCCGTTTTTACGTTTTTATAACCCGAAATTTTCTGAGAACTCCTTCCTAACCTAATTGCAATATTCCGAGCATTTTCCATGTTTCGACTTTTTCGATCCGGCGTATGGTTTGTCCTGCGCGGGTCCCGGCGCAACATTCGCGATACATTATTCGTTTCGGTAAATCAACAAAACTCGTATTTTCGATAAACGGGATCTTTTTATTAAACTATCACAAGTATCACCTCGTAATACGTGTAACCAGGTGCTGAGACCGAGACCGCAGTACAAATTGTACTGATTAGGATAATTATCCCGAAAACCGGTATCGTTTGGATTAGTTTTTATAAATAAACGTACCATTTTGTATCTGGAATGATCCAACGGGATACTAATTTTCCGTAATTATAAAATAGCCTCTACCGTATTTTATTTTGTACCAGAAATCATTTGCAAACAGTATTTACAGAGTTTTTACAGAGAAAATACTATAATTATATTTTGTTCTTCGTAATCAAACACAAATTCGGAGGCGTTATCGATATCCGATTTTGGCGTACATATACTCAAAACGAATCTACTGAAATCTAGAATCCAAATCTTTCATCAATTTCAACCTAGAAACATCAGGTGATTTCCTATTTAAATATTTATATACGAATTTCTTGGTATTTAAATTATGAATTTTTGTTCGAGAGATTGTTTGTATGATTTGATGATTATATGTGGTAGAGCTTGTTTTCCTGATCATTTTGGTATATTATACTCTTGATTTGGAGTTCAATAACATGTTTAATTTTGGGTTTTATTCTCGGAATTTAGAAATTAGGGTTTATATTACTTTGAATATTTTCAATTCGATTTGGGGGAATCTTTGTTAGGGGTTTTCAGTCGATCTTGATAGGTGCTTTGATAAGTACGGAGTTGTGATTTAAAGTTTTCGTCGGTTTTTAATTGAGTTAACCGGAATTCTGTTGAGTTTTGATCGGATTTCTATTTCCAGTCATTGTTTGGTTCGATTGATGCTTGATTTGAACTCTGGGAACGATTTGGAATGCAAACCCCATCTGAATCACACAGGACCGTGCTGTTTTTGCTCAGTTCAGGGCTCGCCGGAGTTGTTTTCCGGTCACAGGAAACTGGGTTTTTCGCGACCCGATTCTGTTCTTGGTGACCCGAATTCCTGACCCGGTTTGACCCGGTTTCAATCCATTTTTATCCTAAAAATCTTCTAAAATCCTGTTCTTGCATTTTAACCCCCTGAAGTTTCCAGAACTTTACAAATTCTGGATTCCTATTTTGAATTCTTTCAAATTTCGGATTTCTTTTTATAAACTATTTTCAAAATTGTTTTTAATTTCAAAAAAATCCGAAAATGATTATTTTAATTCCAAAAATTATTTTTAATTCAAAAATAAATCTGAACTAATTAGTTAATTAATTTTAGTTAATAATTAATTGATTAATTGGTCAATTAATTCAAAAATTAATTGATTAATTGATTTAGTTAATTATTAATTGATTTTAATTAATTATTTAATTAGATTTAATTATTTAAAAATGATTTTAAAATTCTGAAAAATAGTTTCGAGCTTTAAAATATTATTTTAAATTGTTTCCAAGGCTCGATAATTATTATAAAAATTGTTTTGAAGCCAGATTTGGCCAACCGAACCTTGTTTATTACTTTGAAATTGATCCAACGACCCGTTTTAATTCCAAAAAATATTTTAAAAATCATTTTAAATACCCAAAACCCTGTTTATGATCCGAGACTCCTTTATAAATGATATATCATTGATTGTTTGACGTGTTACGTATTATATGTGACTTGTTGATTGATTATCAGTTTATATGTTTGGTGTTTACTTGTTTATTGCGTAACTTTCAATCCGTTAATTGAATTTGGGTAAAACGAAGGGTAGATAGAAGTGTGTATCGAATAGAATCATATATGTTGAGTATTGATAGATGCTTATGATATGTGAGCATAAGAGGCAAGGCGTAGGAAAGGGAATCAGATAGTCAAGGAGTAGACGGTTGTGACTGGAAGTTAGTGCAGTATAGCAAGCTAGTACCAGGCAAGTGTTCTGAACTTTCTCGAGATATATTGTTGTTGATTGATAGTCCTGTTTTATATTGCAAGTGCTTTGAAGCACTGAATCCTAAACCCAGATTCCAGTTATTGATCTTGAGTCGTAAACCTTATTATTTCTAAACCATTGATTGTTCTATACCTAAATACGAACCATAAATATACAATACTACTCCACAAATACATATTAACTAAATACCAAACACTGAACCGAATTACTTACATATTCAAACCATTGACCTTATGCTTTGAAAGACCAAATCCTTGAAACCTTGAAACGTTGATTCTTTTGTTATCCAATTCTTTCATTACCTAACGGCCAAGCTTTGAAATTTCCATATTGATCCTTGTGAAAATTGAAACCATGTCATTATCGAACATCCAATGTTATTTATGATTTTGTTTATTGCTTTACATTGTTTATTTTGTTCTTATGTTAGAATTGGATTGTTTTTATAAAATTGTGGACCAGATTCGTGGTCAGACCATATTAATGGTCAAGTTAGGCCAATGTGTGCCTTGGATCCAGTAGTTAGAGCAGTGTTGTGTGCTTTGCACGGGGTTAGTGCGTGACTGATCAGCAGCCTAACCTTCGTTTTTTAAAATAAAAATATAGTATCCAATTCTAAATCATAATTCATTGTTCACTTGATATCATAACCCTTTCCATTTGATGATCATTATTATCAGTTTTGTCATTGCGACTTGCTGAGCTAGTTAGCTCATTTGTGCGATGTTGTTTATGTTCTTTTCCAGTTAAGAAGGAACTAGTTGGTAGCGAGGATCCCCAGTCCAGCGCGAGAGCTAGGGATTCAGGTTGATCGAGTTAAGCTAGTAGGCATCTTTTGAGATAATTTAAGTTTGTAAAAGTTTATAATAATGCTTAATACTCAGTTCTGAGTTTGAATAGTTGGGATTTGGACGGTTTGTAATATAAGGGTGTGTTTGGCTTGTGTACATACTTTAATCTGTTGCGGTTCGTGGTAGTTGGTAAGTAGGATCACTGCATATTATTATTTTTATCTTTATTATTGTGATAAGCAGGTTATAAATAAAATTTGTGTGTGTGTGTTGACCCCAAACTTCTGACCCGGGATTAGAGGGCGCCACACAATACGTAGAGAATTTTGATATCAAAACATTTTGATTTTAAAACATCCCAATTCAGGGTTCGTAAATAACCCGGAATAATAGGTATTTGCTTAAGAGATCAATTGATAGTAAAGGAACAATAATGATAGGTACGTGCATAATTAAGAGTAATTGCAGCGAAATATAAAACAGTTAACTATTCTGAACTTAGAATAGAAAAAATATATTTGCAGTATATCAGAAGAAATTTTAGGAATACTTGCCTCAATTGATAATCCCCTGATATTTAATTATCTTCCATATAACTTAGTTCAGGTATATCTGTATTTCCAGTGATAGGCTATCTGACCCTTCTTGTTAATCTCCATTCCCTGTTTATCTATATTCTGTATTCACTCGTCTCAATACCCCACACAATCAAGATTAACTTCTATTATCACTGTATGGCTTTGAACATCCCGAACTATGTGTATCTATCATAAAAGATACCATTTCAATTAACTGACAACGTATAATTGTCTATCATATGTTTATTCTTATCGTCTACCCACCCGATAATGTCAGATAAGGATCGCATTTTGATCAGATAAAGTTTAAAAGACACGTAGTCACATAATTCATATAACACTTAAGTCCAATCATTAAAAGGTAGGACTCGAAATTTCTAGGACTGAAGCCGGGTCAAAATTTGTATTTATCAATCAAAAATCGACTCAGAACGACTTGTACAACAAACTATCTTTTGATACAAATAAATTTAGGACTCGAAAGTATTTTGATTGAAAGCGGAATATTTAACTGAGTCTAGGGGCGTTCATTTCGTATTAAACGGACGAATGGTCTATTTATTATGAATAAAATAAGGATAATTCAATTAATAATAACATTAATTGAATTTTAAATACCTTTATATGATTTTTAAAACCTAAAAATAATTTTTAAATCATTATTTGGCTTAATTATAAATAAATTCATTTTATTTAACTATTTATAGAGTTAATCAATAATTTAATAAATTAATCAATTATTTAAGTCCATAACTAATCAAATAAAATAAATTATAAATAATTAAATCAAATTTAGATTTTTGAAAATAGAAAAATAAAATAATTATTAAATTTATAAATCCTTATAAAATCATATCACAATCCAAAAATTACCAGAAAACTGCCATATTTATCTATACTTAATTCCGGACATATTAAAAATCAAAATACTTACACTTCATCACATATAAACACCCAATTATCAATAGCAATCATCAGATAATTCACCAAAATTCACATAATAATCTCATAATAATTATTTATTGATAAAAATAATTGCACGATATTTCTCAAGGGTTGGTCTGTTAGGACTTCGATCTTGTGAGCTTGGAAGTATGGTCTCAACTTCCTCGAGGCTATAATAAGTGTTGGATTTCGAGCACATAAAGCAACGGAAACAGTAATTAAAAACGTGAAAAATCAAAATTTTTGAAACCCACCGCAGGATCTATGCGAAAAATAGATATTTATATCATAAATCAGATTGTTTACCTTAAGAAGCTTTACAAATTGGTTGACTAATGGATATCCAAATCTTTTTCAATCACCACGCATCCCGCTCTCGCAATCTACGCTCTATCGGTATCCACATGAATGCTTGAACTCAAGGATTGGATGTGTACTAGCACAAACTCGTTTCTTCTTGATCTCTCCATCTTCTCTCTTGGTGGCTAGGGTTTTAGTAAAAGTCTTGCT
This sequence comes from Apium graveolens, assembly GCF_009905375.1. Taxonomy (NCBI): domain Eukaryota; kingdom Viridiplantae; phylum Streptophyta; class Magnoliopsida; order Apiales; family Apiaceae; genus Apium; species Apium graveolens. Next base: position 223,106,685 of record NC_133649.1, on the reverse strand, counting down.
CTTCGAATCAGCCATACAAGAGATAAAAAATTATAACTCTTAACTAATTAGGAGTTATTATTAATTCAAAATTCTTGTTTGTATATTTAACAATTGAATTTCATAATTAATATTAGTAAATTCAAATATCATTATTTATCTAGTTAATTAAGTAATACTTAATTAATATTATAAATATTTTGAATTACCTTAATATAATTTAAAACCCATTTAAATTAAATAATCCTTCAACCATTATTTGTGTGTGACCCTATAGGTTATTATTACATTGGCAATGAATTTTAAATCTAATTTAAAATTATAAACAATGAGCGGCATCTAGTGACACATCATTGCTACCCGAGTAATAATAATTGAATCGGTGATCGATTAAACCTTTCGTGAATAATGTACAATAATATAATCCCTTTAACCACATATTATAGATTAAACTAGAGGCATGTAATGTGTCATCCTCGTCAACATTTAATCCAGGTTTCCTTGATCAATGAGTAGATTATCATATCAAATCAACATTTGAGCGTGACCACGCATTTCATAGTCTAGCTCACACAAGAGGCCAATAATATCACTCCTAAAATAGGAGGATTAAATCCCATCTTAATCATTCATATTTCACTGTTACCCAATCAATGATAACTTTCAATGGAATCAATGTATATTAATTCTCCTATAGAAATATAATGACTTCAGGTCTAAGGACCATTACATCATTATCACTGTGAGAATTACTTATGACACAACAGACATGTAGAATCTCACATTGGGTATGTCCAGCACCATGTACATATACATCTGCCTATGATTTTGACTTTAGTATCACTATACCTATGATCAATGAGATGTGATCATCAATCAACAAACAAACCGGTCTTAATGTATTATTATTGTCCCTTAATAATAATACTCGACTAGGGACCTTTAGGAATATTGATATTATTCTCGTAATCTCATTTCTAAGTCACGTACTTAGAGATATAGAATTGCATATTATATTTCAAGGACATTTATTAATCTAACATTTATATCACAGTAAATTAAGAATTAATAAATTATAAAGGGAATAATCGATAGAACATAAACATTAATAATCCTAATGTCTTAAACTAAAACATCATAGTGTTGTCTCTAGGGCACAAACACTAACAATCTCTCACTTGCACTAGAGCCAATCACCCGTGTATCTAATACTCATGGAACTAGTATGACCATCGTGATTTTGCTGCGACAAAGCCTTAGTCAGTGGGTCTGCAATACTATCATTACTATGCACTTTACATTTATATCTTCTTGATCATTAATCTCATTAATAAGGTGATTTCTCTTAAGAACATGCCTAAACAGTCTCATTGGTTGTTTCAAAATATCAATATATTCGGCTTCCATTATAGAATCATCATTGTTCTTGTTGTGAACTATTCCATCTAATATGGCTTATATTTAGACAAAACCCAAAACAAAAATAAACACGTAATCATCCTTATCTGTCCAAAAAATTAGGTTCAGAAACTAGCAACAGCGTAACCCTTTACAACCAGTTTCCTATCTTCTCCATACACCAAAAATAAATCTTTAGTCCTCTTTAAGTACTTAAAAAATATTCTTAAAACTTATCCAGTGACCCTCACATGGATTAGACTGGTATCTGCTCGTCATGCTCAAAGCATATGAAACATCAGGATAAATACAAATCATTGTACATATTATAGATCCAATTGCTAAAGCATATGGAGCTTTCTCAAATGGCCCTTATCATCTAATGATTTAGGGGGTAATTATCTTTTGAGATCACTATCCCATGAGACATCGAAACATATCCTTTCTTTATCTCCTGCATCCCAAAATGATGCAATATTTTATCAATGTATGTACTCCGACTAGGTCGATTTATCTTTTCAATCTATCTTTATAGATCTTGATCCCTAATATATAGGTAGCATTGCCTAAGTCTTTCACCGAGAAACTATTTCTCAACCAAGTCTTAACAGCCTGTAGAGAAGGTATGACATTCCTTATTTGTTATATGTCATCTACATATAATACTAGGAATGTCACATGTCTCCCACTAACCTTCTTGTGAACACATGGTTCATCTTCATTTTGAATATAGCCAAACTCTTTGATCGTTTCATCAAAATAAATATTTATTCTCCTTGAGACTTGCTTCAATCTATAAATAGATAGAAGCAACTTACAAACTATCTTAGCAAACTTTGGATCGACAAAATCCTCAGGTTATATCATATATACATCATGTTCAAGGCTCCCATATAAGAAAGCAGTTTTGACATCCATTTTCCAAATCTCATAGTCAAAGTAAGCAACTATTTCTAACAAAATCCTAATGGACTTGACCATAGTAACCAATGAAATAGTCTCATCATAGTCTATACCATGAATTTGTTTGAAACTTTTTGCCACTAGTCGCGTCTTATAGTCTGTACTTTACCATCCATGTCAGTTTTCTTCTTGAAAACCCACTTGCACCCTATAGGTTTTACCCCTTCGGGTGGATCAACTAACGTCAGTACTTTATTTTGATACATGGATTCCATCTCAGATTTCATGGCCTCTAGCCATCTCTAGGAGTCTGAACTGTTCATATCATCTTGGTAGGTGAGAGGCTTATCATTATCCGTAAGCATCACATCACCATCTTGAGTCAAAAGAAATTCATAATTTCTCCCGGACTCATGGTAAATCCTACTAGATCTACGAATAACTTGTGTTTCTTGGACATGATTACTTTTAATATTTTGATGTACATCCTGATCTTATTCCAACTCTGGTTCAATGTTATCATGTGGTTCTCGATCTTCATCGAGATGTATTACCCCCCACTGATTTTCTTAGAAACTAGTTCCCCCTCAAGAAATACAGCGGCCCGAGCAACAAACACATTGTTCTTGGAAGGATTATAAAAACTATAACTAGTATCACTTGGGTATCCCACAAAATAACATCTATCTAATTTTGGTCCAAGCTTGTCAGAGGCTAAACGTTTTACAAACGCTTCACATCCCCAAATTTTCATAAATGACATGCTATGACATTTATCACTCTATATCTCATACGGAGTATTTTGAACCGCTTTAGTCGGAACTTGGTTAGGTGTATATGCAGCCGTTTCTAAAGCATAACCCTAGAAACTGAATGGAAGATCCACTTGATTCATCATCGATCGCACTATGTCCAACAAGGTATAATTTCTTCTCTCAGAATCTCTATTCCATTGAGGTGTTCCAGAAGGAGTAAGTTATGATACACTATCACACTCCTTCAAGAAACTCTTGAAATTGAAGTTTAAGTATTCTCCTCCACGATCTGATTGTAAAACTTTTATACTTTTCCCTTGTTTGCTTTTCTACTTCAGCCTTATATTCTTTGAAAATTTCAAAAGAATCGGATTTGTTCTTCATAAGAACCACATATCCATATCTACTGAAATCATCAGTAAATGTTATAAAGTAGTATAAGCCACCCCTTGCCATCATATGCATTCGACCACATACATCATTATGTATAAGTTATAATCGTTCGATGGCCCTTTTACCTGATCAGGTAAAAGAAGCTTTAGTCATTTTTCCAATGAGACAAAGTTCGCATCTTCCGTATGATTCAAAGTCAAACTTATCCAAGTATCCATCTATATGTAACTCAAAAATGCGTTTCTCATTAATATGGCTTCACGACAATGCTAGAGGTAATGTTTGATTTGAGTCATCTTAGAACATATAAATTATCAACTAATTGTGCAATATTATAAACCTTATCATTAAAATAGATTAAACAACAATTATTTATTTAATTAAAATGAAAACCTTTCTTGTCCTGACAAAAAATTGATTTAATGTATCCCCTAAAGGCAGGCACGTAATAACAATTTATCAAATTCTCAATCTCGCCTATATGGGAAAAATTAGGTATCGAGTTCCTTCAACTAGAGCAACAACTTTTGCTCCAATTCTAACCCGATACCTGAAGCTTGACTATTGCTAGTCTTCTTCTTTAGATCTTCCAAATAAGCTCAACAATTTAACTTCCAATCATCCGGTTATCTCCACAGAAATGACAATCATCTCATTTAGCAACACCACTATCAGGCTTCAAAAGCCTTTTGGGATTAGACTTTGGTTTGGCACGAATAAGATCAAATCTTCACCTTGTCTGTCCACTTTCCTTTCCCATTTGCATTCCATGTGTACATCATCAATATGGATGTAATTCATTCCTTTACCGTGTTATTTTCAGCAATTCTAAACATGCTTAACAACTCAGTGAATGTTCTTTCTATCTTATTCGTTTTGTTTTTTAACAAACTAAGTATAGAAGTTGTTCAAAGATTATTTGATCAGATCAAGCTGAGTCTCTAGACTATTCTTGAAACCCAAAATATCAAGGTATATATACCTATCATCTTTATAACATGTGGTCCAACCGGATATCATTCTCCCATTAATGCAAAAGTATGGTGCTTTTTTATTGTCAAATATTTCTGACGAGACTATCCTTCAAACATCCTTTGAAGGTGCTCAATCATATCATAGGCATTATTATGCTCTTGTTGCTTCTAAAGCTCAGCACTCATAATTACAAGCATGAGACATGAAACATCAATTGCATAATCAATTTGCTTCTTGTAAGCATTTTGTTCAGCATATGTTTCATTCTCATCTAGAAGAAATGAGGGAGGGGTTTGAGTGACATCCTTGAACCCGAGGACAATCTTCAAGTTCCCATGTCAATTGAGGAAATTATTTCATGTCAGCTTGTCCTTCTCAAGGACTATTACATAGAGAAGTTATTTGTGTTATTCGTCATTTGATATCTACAATATTAAAGTGCATAAAATGACTTAGTCTACTGAATGATCATTAAATTATGTTCAAGTGATTATTCATATATATATATACACACAATATATATCTCCCACTATTTTTATCAAATCAATAGCCCTAACTATTAATTGGGAAAGAATATCTTCTATATCCTTTCTAGTGAGCCAAGATCCATAATTTACCATGCGTTAGGTCAGCTTTGGCTTTTCTCCTAAAACATGATTATTTAGGTAGACAACATTTGTCAATTATATCAACTATATAACTCTTGGATAGCTTGGTGGAACAACATTTGTTCATATTTATCTAATAAATCTCGCCAAACTCTATGCCTCTAAGTTCGCAATCCTATTGTGGTAACTTAGTTAAGTCAAACCCAATAGTCAAAAAGTATCAATATACTCCAACACATCTCCCACGATAGATGGGAGTACTTCTCTTTGGCGAACTCACTCCTTATCGATCTAGGGGTTAACGTATTGGACTCATTGAAAGGCATCTGATCAACTTAATATTAACTTTAGGGTTTTGTTAATTTTAAGACGATCATGATCCCATCATAAAGAGATTCACAATTTTTCCTTGAATAAAATACTTCAAATCAATATTCGTCCATGGTTTGATTTCCAGGTAGTGAGGGAGTCACAACGGTCTCGCTTAAAACCCACAACCTTATAAGTTCAATGAACTCGCTTTTGACAAAAGCTCCCCATGTCAGGAATAAAGAAAATTTGTATTTTATTCCATGTTTCATAAACATGAGAAACTCATAATCGTTTGTTCTTTTTAAAATCTTGAGTCATTACAGATTTTATCTTATTTAGCAAGCATGGCATGGGTGTCGTATCTAATACATACATCCTTAATCTAATTAAGCATGCATCTTTATAAACTACTCTACACAAACATTCATCATATGCGCATATATATGTAAAGTACAATAAATAAACTTGATTGGTTATGGCTTCATCCTATGTGATCTTCATCAATCTAATGACAAAGATCTAGGTCAATCTAAGGTGAAAAATAAATACAAGCTAACTATTAAATGTCTTCTTTCTTGTATTACTTCCTTGGATGGCCTCCATGTGAGATTACCCTTTATCTTCAAATCTTCATGTCTTCATGTACATTACAAGAATGAAATACAAAAACTAATCTAATGAACTTACAAGAAGAACTCGGGTTACATTCGAGATTTAAAAATTACAAGATTAAACAACATGCAAGCCGTATTTAAAAAAACCAAAACCATAACTTAAGGTCATAAGCCATAACCATCCACCATGCTCAATTAACACATAAGAACATGTTAAAACACAATATATAATCTTAACATATCATACCCATCATGATCTAATCATAAAAATCAGATATTGAAAAAATCAGAAAATTCAAAATTAAATCTCATAACATTAAATCGCAGGGCCTAAACCACGTCAAACGCCTTACAGATCAGTCGTTGATAGATATATCTATCAGTTACGTTCAGACGCTCGAGTCCATATAAAATAGCGTATTCGTTCGCCAAAATCGGACATCCGACACAGATTTCATCAAATCCGCTGCATCCGATTCAGAATCGTATCAAATACGATTCTTATAACAAGAACAAATACAAAACATATATATATCGGTATATATACAGATTATACAATCATCATATGATTATACAACTCTCATGAATATCATATATTCAAAACATATATATACATACGCATATATAAATATAACAACATGTAAAACATACAAAAGCGCATACATAACAGTCATGGAATATTGTATACATGTTATCATCATAAAACCAGTAAACACATAAACGAATTAAACACTTTTTGCAAGTAGCTCTGATGTCATTGAAGGGTTTCGAGCACATAAATGTAACGGAAACAGTAATTAAAAATGTGAAAAATCAGAATTTTTCAAACCCACCGCAGGATCCATGTGAAAAATAGATATTTAATTCGTAAATCAAATTGGTTACCTTAAGAATCTTTACAAATTGGTTGACTAATGGAGATTCAAATCTTTTTCAATCACCACGCATCCCGCTCTCATGATCTACGCTCTATCGGTATCCTCACGAATGCTTGAACTCAAGGATTAGATGTGTACTAGCACAAACTTTCTTTTTGATCTCTCCATCTTCTCTCTTGGTGGCTAGGGTTTTAGTAAAAGTATTGCTCTTCAAATCAGCCATACAAGAGATATTATATAGAGAGTAGATAAAGAATTATAACTCTTAACTAATTAGGAGTTATTATTAATTTGAAATTCCTATTTGTATAATAATTACGTCACACTTAATTATTTAACAACTGAATTTCATAATTAATATTAGTAAATTCGAATACAATTATTTATCTAATTAATTAATTCATACTTAATTGATATTATAAATAATTCAAATTACTTTAATATAATTTAAATCCCATTTAAATTAAATAATCCTTCAAACATTCTTTGTGTGTGACCCTATAGGTTATTATTACATTGGCAATGAATTTTAAATCTAATTTAAAATTATAAACGATGAGCGGCATCTAGTAATACATCATTGCTACCCAAGTAATAATAATTGAATCGGTGATCGATTAAACCTTTCGTGAATAATGTACAATGTAATATAATCCCTTTAACCACATATTATAAATTAAACTAGAGGCATGTAATGTGTCATCCTCATCAATATTTAATCCAGGTTTCCTTAATCAATGAGTAGACTATTATATCAAATCAACATTTGAGCATGGCCATACATTTCATAGTCTAGCTCACACAAGAGGCCAATAATATCACTCCTATAATAGAAGGGTTAAATCTTATCTAGATCATTCATATTTTTCATACGATTCATAATATACCCAATGTCCACTTTTATCATTACATGGTAAAGGATAACTTTTAATGGAATCAATGTATATTAATTCTCCTATAGAAATATAATGACTTCAGGTCTAAGGACCATTATATCATTATCACTGTGAGAATTACTTAAAACACAACAGACATGTAGAATCTTATATCGGGTCTGTCTAGCACCATGTACATATATATCTGCCTGTGTTTTTGAATTTAGTATCACTATACCTATGATCAATGAGATGTGATCATCAGACAACAGATACACCAGTCTTAATGTATTATTATTGTCCCTTAATAATAATACTCGACTAGGGACCTTTAGGAGTATTGATACCATTCTCATAATCTCATTTCTAAGTCATGTACTTAGAGATATAGAATTGCATATCATATTCCAAGGACATTTATTAATCTAACATTTATATCGCAGTAAATTAAGAATTAATAAATTATAAAGGGAATAATCGATAGAAAATAAACATTAATAATCCTAATGTCTTAAACTAAAACATCATAGTGTTGTCTCTAGGGCACAAACACTAACAATGAGAGCAAGCGCGAACTTCTCTATGGTGGAGTAATTCAACTCTTCTCCATGGAGCACCTTGTTTACATAGTATACAGGATTCTGGAATTTCTGTGTTATCTTCACGAGGATTGCACTCACGGCTTGTTCAGATACCGCTAGGTACAAATAAAGAGTATCCTCGGAACTTGGTTTAGCCAGCAACGGGGCTTCAGTCATGTACTTCTTTAGCTGTTCAAAGGCCTCTTGGCTCTCAATCGTCCATTCAAAATTCTTAACCTTCTTGCGGATTCTGAAAAAGGGCAGGCATTTGTCTCCAGACTTGGAGATGAACCTCCCTAGAAATGCAATTCTTCTTGTCAGCTTCTGAACGTCCTTGATGGAGCGTGGTGGTTCCATGTCCAAGATGGCTTTGATCTTGTCGGGGTTGGCCTTTATTCCCCTCTTAGAGACCATGTGACCCAAAAATTTTCCAGACTCAACACCAAAAGCACACCTGGTGGGGTTTGACATCATCTTGTGGTGCCTCGACACTTCAAATGCCTCTCCGAGGTGACTAATATGGTCGGCCTTGCTTAGGATTTTGACTAACATGTCATCAATATAGACTTTTATGGTCTTCCCAATTAGATGGGAAAATATATTATTTACCAACCTTTGGTAAGTAGCTCCTACATTCTTAAGTCCAAAAGCCATAACAAGATAACAAAAGACACCAACGTTAGTTATGAAAGATGCCTTGGAGGTATCATCCTTGTGCATTTTAATCTGATTGTAACCGGTGAAGCCATCCATGAAATTTAGTATCTCGTGTCCAGCGGTGGCATCGATCAGGGTATCAATCCTTAGTAGGGGGTAGCAGTCCTTGGGACAAGCATCATTCAAGTCAGTGAAGTCGATGCACATCCACCACTTCCCATTGGCTTTCTTAACCGTTACGGGGTTGGCCAACCACTCAAGGAACTATACTTCCTCAATGAATCCAGCTTCTAAAAGCTTCTCGACCTCCTGTTTAATGGCTTCCAGCCTATCAGGGGCATAAGTTCTCTTCTTCTGCTTCACAACCTTTCGAGTTGGGTCAACATTCAACCAATGAGTTATAAGGTTCGGGTCAATCTCGGACATATCAGCTGCTGTCCAAGCAAACACATCACTGTTCTCTTGTAGGAAAATTGTTGATTGGCCCTTCAAGGGCTTGTCCAGAGATGCCCCAATATACGTGACCTTTTCCAGGTCTAAGGGATCTAGGGGAATTGGGACCAAGTCCTCGGCTGGCTTCCCTCGTAATTCGTCATTCTCACGGACATCCATGCCTTCTATGGGGAGGACATGCCCTTCTGTTCCATTGGGCCTAAGTGTTGCAACATAGCAATTGCGAGCCATTTTCAGATCTCATTTTGCCTCTCCAACACCGTTCCTAGTCGGGAACTTCAGTACCATATGGTAGTTTGAGGGCACGGCCTTAAACGCATGAATCTATGTTCTACCCATGATGGCATTGTAAGTAGAGGCTGCCTTAACAACCTGAAAGTTTAACATCTGTGTGGCTTCCCTGAGCTCTTCCCCGATAGTTACGGGAAGTTGTATTGCTCCTTCGACTTTGCATTCCACATGGTTAAACCGATAGATGGGTGCGTTAGATGGAGTTAGTTGAGAATCATTGTAGTTCATCCTTATAAATGTGTCATGGAAAAGAATATCCACGAAAGCTCCATTATCCACTAGGACCCTCATAACAGGACAATTTCCAATTACCGGAGTGATAACCAGAGGAGCATCCTGAGGAAATTTCAAACCTTCAAGGTCTGGGTCACCAAATTCAAGTGTCATCTCTGACTTAGAATGCTTAGATGGTTCTCCAACTATGCTCATTACCTCTCTCGCATAAGCTTTTGAGAGTTCCTTGTATTACCAGCTGCTGTAGGACCTCCTGAGATCATATTGATTATTGTCCATCGGGGATTTGGGTTGCAATCTCTGCCGTTACCCCTTCGATCGTCATCTCTTCGGTCATTGTCTCTTTTTTGGCCTCCAGCCTCTTCACCCTTGGTGAAACGTTCAAATTTTCCCCTTCGGATCAAATACTCAATCTCATCCTTGAGTTATCTACAATCATCAGTATCATGACCAACATCTTTGTGGAACTTGCAGTATCAGCTCTTGTCTCTTTTCTCGGGGTCTCCCCTTAGTGGCTCCGGCCATTTAAACTCATTTCCTTATCAATATCTATAATGGTTTGTCCCCTTGGAGCGTTCAACCTCGCATACTCAGTGAACCTTAGTTGCTGATTCTTCTTAGAAGTGGAGGAGTCAGAGCTTTTTCCAATTCATGGATAATTGTCCTTGGTATCATACTATTGATCCGTCTTCCGTTTCTTGTTTCCAGTAGGTTCATTACTCACAACCGTCTTCTTCATACTTTCCTCCACCTTGATATACTTTCCGGCCGTATCCTGGAGCTGCAGCATGCTTTCAGGAGGGCGTTTAGTCAGGGACATCTTAAAGAACTCGTCTCTAGTTCCTTGTTGTAGGGCTATCATAGCTACCTTATTGTCAAGATCAAGGACCTTCAAAGCCTTCTTCGTGAATCGGTTCGAGTAGTCTCTCAGGGACTCCTTTGTTCCTTAGACTATGCCCATGAGGGAAGCCGAACTCTTCTCGTGTACTCTGCCCCTAGTAAATTGCTTGATAAAAGTTTGGCTAAGTCCTTAAATGATCCAATAAAGTTTGGGGGCAGACGGCTGTACCACCTTTAAGCCATACCCGATAGGGTTTGAGGAAAGCCCCGACACTTAATAGCGTCGTTCACGTGCTGTAGCAACAGGGCGTTAGAGAACGTCTTGACATGATTAGCAGCTCGCTAGTATCATTGTATGCTTTGATGGTGGGCATCTTGAACTTCCTTGAGATGCGGGCGTTCATTATCTCGTCAGTGAATGGTGGGTTTGGATCATCAGGATCTCCTAGGGGCATAAGATCACTTGGATCGGCCCTTGGGGCAACAACCCTTCTTGGTAGTGGACCATCCAGGTCTATGATTGGAGGAAGATCTCTCCTCCTCGGAGCAAGTAGGGGTCTTGGGGTCAGGTGCGTCTCCAGGTCGCGCTTCAGCCTTTGGATCTCAGCTTCATCAGCCTTGATCCTCTCCTGGACATCTTGGGAATTCGTCCCTTGAGTGCTCATCGGCCGCTGGTTGGTACTAGGCATCAGCTCTTTACCAGCATGCCTCCTTCTTGGAGCAACCTCGTCATCCGATAATTCGGAGTCTCTATCAGAATAGGGTCCATACAATTCTTGATCCTCCGGAATAGGAGCCAAGCCACGTATGTATTGGGGCGTCCTCCCTTGTGCTTCACTCCGATTAGAGTGTCAACTTCCTCCAGTCTCGGGGTATAGTGGCACACTGGGGTTAGTGGTCACGATCGTCGAGTACTCATACCCGACGGGTTGAGGGTTCACAGGTGCATGTAGCTGCTGAGATTGGGGATTCGTCCCCTGAGGAGCCGGGGGATTCGTCCCTTGTGGATGAGCCTTAGTTGCCCCTACCGAGGTTCCTCCTTGGGTGAAGGCATAGGTTGAGTGCGGTGCGGTGGTACTTCCACCGCTGATGCGATTGTTCGCTACGAAGCAGGAGTGTTTGCTTCACTATTGTTTCTGCTCCGTTTGTTCATCATGGTTGTTATAGTCTTCCTACAGACAGCGCCAAATATTGTGGAAAAAACTAGAGTGCGTTAATAATTAATGCTAGGTTTTGTGAGCTTCGAGCTTTAATGGCTGCTCTCGCGTTCGGGACTATCGGTCCTTGCAAGATGCCTACGTATCTCTGTATGGTAGAGAATCAAGCCAAAAACGTAGTTCTGAGTTGAGCCGTAGAGCTCTCTTTATAGAGGTGAGTCTAGGGTTATACTTGTGTTGGGAGACTTTGTGGACAAGTCTCCAACTTAGATAGCGATTAGGAGCCTGTTAAGGAAAGGAACTCCACAACCTTCTGTGTATTGGGCCTAGTCCGTGAACAACCTGTGTTCGTGGACCTCGACGACCTCTGCTGGTGGGCCTTGTCTACTTGGGTCATATTGAGTCTGCGACGAGTTCGGACAAGACATGTCTGTACTGGACTTCAGACAAGAAACCCAAGAGTAATTAATGTGACATTTAATGTGTTTTTAGGATGTATTTTCTATCCATATCAATGTCATTATCTAGCTATAACTTCATGATTATCCTAATAGAAGATTGCAAATGTTTCGGCCAATAACTAGAGAGTCATTAGAGCATCTTCAGTTAAAACCATGTTATTAAATAAATATAAAATATTGATTATATAAAATTTACTAAATTTGTAAAAAAAATTGTGAGCTAGATATTATAATTGATTTTATTTTAAAAATAATATGTTAATATTATTGAAAAAATATTAAAATACCTCTTTTTGGATTTCCTTTTGCTCAAAATACCCATTCTCCCATACCTATAGAGTCATTAGAGCTTTGACTAAATTAATATAAAATATTTATCATATAAAATTTACTAAATTTGTTAAAAAAATCGTGAGCTGGATATTATGATTAATTTTGTTTTAAAAATAATATGTTAATATTATTGAAAAAATGACCAAAATACCTCTTTTTATATGTTCTTTTACCCAAAATACTCATTCTGAAATAAGGTGCACTAAATAACCACGAGATACTCCAGTTACCCACCATATACTCCACTAGTAATGGAGTATCAAGATGATACGCCACTTTCAGCGGAGTATCATGATGATACTCTCAGTACAGTATTATGGTTGATAATCCTTTGTCAGTGGAGTATCAGTCCTGATACTTCGTCATTGGAGCATTATATTTTTTTTAAAATTTAAATATTTATTCAATTTTTTATTATTTAACCATGTACCATATTTTAAAAATTTATGGTTTAACAATTTTTCTTCTGGGGTTTATAAATATTTAAAAAATGAATAAAAGTAAAATTTAATAATTTTAAAATTTTAAATGATCCTCCACTGACAAAAGAGTTCCTCACATGTTATTCCACTGAAAAAAAGAAAAGAGTATATAGGTCGATACTCCACTCACAAAGAGTATCAAACATGATACTTTACTGAAAATGGAGTATTTGTTGGGTATTTTAGGTAGGTCTGTTAAAAAAATTCGAAAAATCCGATATTCGTCCGAAAAATCTGCATCCGTATCCGAGAAAAAGCGGATATTATCCAAATTCGAGATATAGGAATCCGAAACTAAATACATATATGATATTTAAGTTATATAAATATATAATTGTATATAATTTAAAATTTATTTTTTTACTTTATAGTGTGTGTAAATGTATTAAATAATACGTTTATACAAATTTTATATAATTGTACACATAATTTATACATATATAAATATATTATGTGTATTTAACCGTAAAAAATGTTCTATAATCATCGTCAAAACAGTAGGGGCAACAAAAAAAATCAAAAAGTCCGATATTCATCCGAAATATCCGCATTCGTATCCGTAAAAACGGATATTATCTGTATCCGAAATAAAGGGGAAATTATCCGTATTCAAATCCGCAAAATCCGATGATTGCGGATACAAATATCTGTATCCGAATTATCCGTTTGACAGCCCTAATTTTAGGCAGTTTAAAATTCTTGCGCTATTTCTGGCAATTGTTATTTAAAAGTGGTTATTTGTGTTTTTCATCCAATATTATTTCAACTTGTTATAAATAAAATATTTTATTTTATTATCGTAAAAAATGATATGACATTTTGCTATAGGTCTTTCGTAAAATATGACTAAGATCGGCTAAATTTTTATTTAAGAGGCATGCGAGTGCACAATTCTTTTTTGCACAATCTCTATAATTATATTTATAGCACGAGTACTTTTAGCTAAATTTTTGACTGCACATAATGCCTGTTCTAAGAAACTGGTTGTCAATGGACATATAGTTACATAATCCATTTCCGAATCATCCCAGGTACCAACTCGTCAGCATCCTACATTGATCCATTACCTAATATTCTTCAACATTGCCAAATAGTATCATAGAAAGCTAAGTTTGAAGATAGTAGCCGTTGATGGAATGAGAGAAGCAATGCTTAGTCACAGATTTATACTATTCGTCATAAGACTTAAAGCTAGAACTTCATGAAACTCAGTAAAAACGACCTTTCCTAAAGCGCGCCCATGCCAAGGCAGCAACTGCAGCACCTCCTAAATGAGCTGATCCAGATACTTGTGAATCACCCTGCAAAATAAAAATGTTCTAATCATACATCATGTCATGATACATATTGTCATCAAAGAAACACCACTTGAAATGTAGTCAGTCTGATTCCCATTTGATGAATACACTCGCAACATGGGCGCCACCTCAACTTGAGTCCAATTTCACGATCAAAAAGAAATTAGACACAGCTTCAGATGATTAAGCTGGGCCATATGAGATGGTTTTTTGTAGAATATTTACACACAAAAAAAATCACCTAGGCGAACACGCATGGTATTGTTACGTAGTATAGGCATTTTGTGGGTACAGCTGACAAGGACCAGTTCTAGTATTGGTGAAAATTGGAAAAGAACAAAAAAGCCTCCGGTTCAAGAATATGAAAGCCTCCGCTTGACAAGGATGTTAAAGAGGAAAACGGTGGGCACAACAAAATATAATCTAACAAACCTAAACATTTTAGGCTATTGACACTAGACATTCATTTTGGGCTAAAAACATGCAACATCTTTAAATATTTTCTACCTCCAGATTTGACACATATCCATGTCAGACGCTAGCATCAAGTCTTCATCACATAGAACACTTGGCGGGTGTTTTTTAAGGAGAACATGAAAAGCCGGATATGTTAAAAAGCACACATATGTACAATTCAATCAACACGTAATTGGTTATTCAGTGTTATACAAGTACTTATTATAATAATTTAGTGAATATGACAATAGATTCGAAGGAGCCCATACCTCTAAGATCCTCAACATATCTTTTCCTATTATAAATATTCCCTGAATCATTAACAAACACCATGTTAGATGATCCATAACTAGCCTGTAAGACCTTTAGAATTTTCACAGATGGCAATACGAAAGCAAGCTTACTACTAAGATTGCAGGCACTGGTATGAACATTTGAAATAGTATAGTCTTTTTGGGATTCAAGAATATATCAAGTAGCATGATAGCATTCACAGCTCCACTTGCCCCCTACATGATGCAATTGGAATCATATGTCAAAAATGTCGTAAAATTCAAGCAATGCTTCGAAAAAGGACAAAGGATAGAAAAACAATACTCTTTCATTTATTGTCAATCAATGATCGATTAAGTCAAGGAAACATGAATGTGTACTTACCAATGCCGCAGTACTTGGACTCCCGCCCCACATCTGATTGCTCTGTAATAGTGGAAAAAACAAGGGATATCAATTTAGAAATATAAAGCACAACTTCGAGAAGGTGGCAGACTCAGCCTAACTTCGAGAAGGTGGCTGACTCAGCCCAACTTCGAGAAGGTGGCTCAAGCTTTTGCTTTTATATAAAACTATATATGGCAACCTTTAATTGGATAAGTTATATGCACTGAACTTGATTATCTCATTGCTTGCATCAAATCGTCATTACGAACTCAACCAGATATAAGATACATAATTATTATAAGTATGGATATAGAAAGACTACTAGATAATACCATGCAAATGCGCAGTTTATCTAAATGTGTATTTATAAAAATTTAATAGTTAAATTTTTTAAAGAAAACTGGTTGCAGAAAATGTCATTCAAGGTGAATGAAACAAAAAAGATATTATATTTCAGTTCTTATTCTTTTGATAAATAATTGATTTCACATATTTTGATAAAATTCAAAAAATAAGTCCTACTAGCAAGATAATTTCAGAAGTTATGATTGTTGATTAGCTCCATTTTTGTGAATATTTTTCAACATGGTAAAATGAAATAATTTAACTGAGCATATGCTAATATATAAAGACACACGATAATAACTGGAACAATTACAAATTTTAATTAAATTTAGTTTAAAATAATAAATATAGCTTAAAATATGAAAAATATTGGGTACAAAAATTATAATGTATGCGGAAGGAATTAATTTATGAACAAACTTTTATGAAAATTATTTTGTTAACTTTGTGCCAAAAGAACATTTTTTAGATAATTTGTCGCCTATATGTCCATTTGAACTAGAACAATGGAAGATAATTATAAATGGGAGTAGTTCGTATTAGTTCGCTAGGACATAGCACATTCACAAAATATTGCATTTTTATATTATTTATTATGTTGTATATTGATAAATTATTAGATTTTAAAATTTTGAGTGTGGCTAGCTCACTTTGTGACTCTAAAGAAGATAATATAATTTTTTCAATTAGCTCAAAACTTGTCTAGATAAATAAATATTAAACATGAAACCCATTGAACCTTCGCGACAAAATAAATGTGTAATATAATTACCCTTGTCGCATCTTAATAGGACGCATATTCAAATTCTAGACTTAAAAACTTCTAGCCTTCAATAAATATAGTTAAAAAAGACAGAAATAAGAGATAACATTAATAGAAAGTTAGCAATATCTAATAGGTTGATCGATAAAAACTGAAAAAATTACAAGAATAATCTAGAATATAAAAAATAGGATACAAGGAAGAGAGAGAAATGAAAAGGAGGGAAAATAAGAGAGATATGTGGGAGAAAACCACGAATATAGAAGAGAGGGAATATAAATTGTTAGTAAAAATTAAGAAAGGAGGAGAGAGAAGAGGGAATTTTGTGAGGAAAAATGGAGGTAAGAATGTCACTTTAGTATACGATATAGATAATTACAACTATTAACCAAATCACTATTACAAACTCTACCTTGATGTCATATATTTAGAAAATGCAATGCTGCTCTTCATATATAAATAATTGATGATGACTTTCCAATTTTTAATTATTAATTAAATATTCGTGAATTAGTAAAAAGTCAACCTTCATAAAAAATGATTAATGATAACTTTCCATCGTTTAATTATTAATTAAATATTCGTGAATTGGTAAAAACTCAACCAAAAAGAAGCTCAGCCATCTTCCCTGTTAATTTAGTGTGATACACTCACATACAAAATTTAAAGCTCCCATTTTTATAGCAATGCAAGATAACATATAATTAAAAACACAGTACCTTCGATGGGATTAAAAAGGCATCATAAACCAAGCAAAAAACTGAGCCAGCAAGAGCCCCGGCTAGATATAACTTCAGAAGATATTCTGGTCCAAAAGCGCTTCCAATCTAGCCAGTTAAAATTTGTATTCACATTAGACCAATTAAAGTAACATTCTTACCCGTTCAATACTCATTAAATGCACATATCTTTTAAAATCATCTGTTTCTAAATATAAGGTAATAATATCAGCCTCTAAGAATTTTTGCTCAACCTTGTTACACACTTGTGATGCTCTAAACACTTATATATACTGAATCTAGTTTTTTACCTATAGAATTACATCACATTGATGACCTTTATATATTTTTTCTTTAATGCAATAGAGATTTGCTTGATTCTCATAGGCCATAAACTCCTAGAAGAAAAAATGATTGAAACTGTATTCTAATTGCCAAAACTTGTCTTTTTAAATTAAGGGGACGTGTCACTGGAAAAGTTGTTAACATGTAACTAAGAAAGATACAGCCTGGCATTCCTCCCAGTATACGTTTATACATTTAGGGATAGCCCTTCTACAGAGGCCTGTAGATGACTAAGCCCAATACTTTCCCTGCTCAGAGAGTAGCTCCTGTAGCACATAGTAATAAGTAAAAAATTGCACTTCGAATCTAACCACAGAATATAATAGAGCCTTGAAATAGAATTTAATTTTGGGACGTGAGCTTACACTATTTCCGAAGAAGTACAAACCAATCATGTTTGAAATTATATGTCCAGCATCAATATGACTGAATGCAGAAGTTATCATTGTGTGTACACGTCCACTCTTAAAATTGTCCAAAGAAATCTGCTTAGCGAATATCCAAGGCGTACAAAAAAGGGAAGAAGTTAAGATCTAGGTAAACTCTCTTACAAATAGGATATATAAAAAAATACAGCACTGCATCTAGAACTCACCATGAAATTATTCGCCATGAATTGATAGTCAGCTGTCCGCCACAGAAGAAACACAGCTACATTGGCTACAATCAAACCCAGAACCACATTGTCAGAATCAAGCCTTTGAATCCATCTCCTGAAAATGCAAACATGGCTTGTCTGGTATTAGACATTTGTAAGCATTTGTGGAAGTATAAGTTGAAATTATTGAGGAGGAGAACATCCATGTGTATATTATTTCTCACAATACTGTGCATTTTTGAATAGTCAATAAGCAGCAATGCTACCAACTAGCACATTATACAAAGAACTCAATTTCAGAGTACAGTTACCACAAATAAATGGATATGTGAATCAAGTAAAAGCTCTCTTGTTCGACAATCTGTCGAACAAAAGCAAGGAATTGATTTATAAATCATTACATTCATAGTTTGAAGCAAAGTGCTTAAAGATCTCAGCATACTCACTATATTCCGAATTTAAAATACAAAAAGCAAGTTCTCAATAATTATATCTTAGGATTTTTCTTCGATAAAATCTTTTTTCACCCGACTCTATGTAAGAAACATCTCCATCATATTCTATTTTTCTTTCTATCTGTCAAAACATGGCTAACAATTTCTAAGAAGAGAATTTTATTCACATTCAGTCGGAAAATTAAGTTGTAAAAATTCACTGGATATAATAATAACCAAGTATATAGCACGCAGTGAATATTCATAAAAAAGTTAACAGAGCAAAGAACCAAGTTTGTCAAATACGAACTTCCTACGATTTACAAAAATGAAACTTTTGGTCACCATTTGTTAACTACTCATGTGATATCTCAAACTGAATACAGCTAAACCTTGTGTAATATTTGATCAAGAAAACCATATATTCAACAGTCTTCTAATCAGAAATCCAACCAAACAGAATCTAAAACCAATTACATGAACAAAAAAGAGAGTCTTATCGGTTTGAGATTGCTGTTACATTCAGCACAAGAAAAGAAGGGAATGTGTTGCAACAACTCGTGAGGTCCAAGGTCCATAAGAACCATAACAGAGGCTGTATTTTTCCATTTAAATAACAAAAATACCAAGTACATTAAAACAATTATTCACATTGCTATACTGTATCTTCTACAAAAACAACTCATCAATCTTGATTTTGGACAAAATAAAAAAATCAACCAAAAAAACCCTCTAGCCTGGGCTTCTAAAAATTACAAACGTCAAAAAAAAATTAGTGACAAAATATAAAATTTCAAAATTAGTCATCACAAACAATATATAAAATACACACACACACACAGAGAGGGTGAGAGAGAGAGATCATTACTTTCCCTGAGAAAAGGACTTGAATGATGACACATTATAGCTAGATTTTTTTTGCAAAAAGTAACTTCTTGAAAACACCCACTTGAAATCAACAAGCCCTTTACTTGGACCCTTCAAAAGGGTACTTGAATTCTGCAAAAACTGATTCAAAAGAACTGAATTTGAGAAAAACCCATAAATATTCTGGGGTTTTAGCCCTGAATTTGAAAGTGCAGTAGTAGAGTAATGGGAGACTAAACTGCCATAAGCATGTTGGGGATGAATTGGGTTTGTTTTTGATGTCATATTAGTGATGGGCTGCTTCTTTGTAAGCAATCTCAGAGACAATAATCTCTGCATATCGATTGAATTTTTTAATAAAAAAATGGTGTTTTGGAATGGTGTGTATATATAGAAAGAAAAAGTGATGCTCGACTGCTTGTATGTATAATCAAGAATCAAGAAAAAAAATGGTGAAGAATCTTCAAAAGAGGGGTTTTTAATTTTTATGTTGTCATTTGATCTGAGGGTTTATTTATGTTTTTTAGTTTTTAGGTGGTCCAGTTGGATCTACGTGAACTAATAATACTAGGCTAAAACCCTTTTAATGTACAGGTTCAGTTAATATTTAGATTTTTTATTTTTATTTTATATGATTTTATTAAAATTTTAATATAAATAGTTAAATATGTAAATTAATAACAATATAATTATAATTTGATTGTATATAACTTTAAGTTAAATCAAATAGTATAGTATAAATAGTATATGACCATTAACCTTATTTATAAATAATAATTAAATGTTTGATGTTGGCGGGGTTCGAACATGTGAACTTTGGTTAATGTATTTTTTTTATAAATATTAATATAAATGTTTGTTATTAGTAGGATTCGAATCTAGAAATTTATTTGTAATTTTATAAATAATAATATAAATGTTTGTCGTTGGCGGAATTGGAACCTGTAATCTTGGTTGGTGTATTTTTTTTTTTAGTATTCGGATCTAACGGTTATGATCATTTGGTTAAGAGATCTGACGGTTGTGATCGAAAGGATAACAAAAAATAGGGTTAACCAAACTACAAATTATACCCCTATTCGGTTATTATAGTTTAGTATTGATTAAAGTAATAGATTCGGTAAAAAAATATTTTTTTCCAGTACCAATATAATGGACATTATATGTATATTTACTCCCGATAAAGTAATAAATTCGCTAAAATAATATTTTTTTTCTTGGACTCAACCATATTATTTTAAAGAGATTCAAATCTATTTCGGCTTTTCAGTTTCTTGTACTTTTGACAAAAGTTTAATTTATTTTTGCACTTATATAAAAAAACTTATTAATAAAAAAATAATGGACTTTTTATGTAATATACGCTTTCTAGTGTAACATTGGGAAAAGTTTCAATTTTTTTTTTGAAAATGAAACTTCATTAACCCGAAAATTCAGAAGGAAACATTTCCGCCAAAGTCTGGAGGAGATGTAAAACAAATAGAACTATTTAACAAATATGAAACTCGAGCCATAAAATGCGCAGCCCTGTTTGCTTGTTTTTTAAAATGACGAATAGATAGATTGCCTCTATTCTTCAACTTCATACTGCATTCATCAAGGATATGACCAATTTCTAGCCGGTACTGCTCCATCGACTTCATTGTCTGCACCACTACTTGCGAATCACATTCAATGACAACATTCCGGAACTCATTCTGCTCTATCCACCTGATTGCTTCATACACACCCCATGTTTCGGCTTCCATGAATGAGACTGAATCTGCAATCTTCATTGTCTTCCCCTGTACAAACTGACCTACATTATTTCGTAAAACCAATCCCAAGAAAAACATATTATCACCACTAACCAATGATGCATCCACATTTAGTTTACTGAATCCTACTTTAGAAAATTGTCACTTCACCTCTTCTCTTACCACTTGCTCAAACTGCTTGTTATGATGTGGAACCTTAATTTTATTTGCTTCTTGCCATTCCTGAACAATCTTTTTGCTGAGCTCCATAGTGACTGTCGACGGTACTACCACTTCCTCCCAAACCTTTTTATTCCTTGCATACCAGATATCAGACAAAACGATGGCCATTTTCTGAATTGTATCTAGACTTTCTTTATTGATCATCTCCAATAACCAGGTTGAAGTTGATTCCACTTCCTACATATCAATCATTAGACCTGATTTCTGCCAGCATTCCAAAGCATATGAGCATTCACAAAATAGGTGCCTTAAATGCTCTATATCATTTCCACATGTAGGGCATATTATCGTAGTCGCTACACCTTAACAAATTTCTAACAGGAATGTTATTCCTGCAAAAATGCCAGAGAAATAATCTTACCTCATGAGGCAGCTCCATATTCCACAATCTAACTCATTCTTGAGAATCAATCATAATTTCACTACTTATATTCCGTTCTGCCCAAAACCTATACCCTGATTTAACAGTATAAATACCTTTACTCGAGCCAGTCCAAGCTAGTCTATCCTTGACTTCATTCTGTGAAATTTTTAACTGAAGAATGAGTCTGCTATCATCAACATGAAAATTTTGCTCTACTTTATGCACATCCCAGACTTTGCTATTTGGATGGAAGTAGCAACAAACCTTTTCATCTCTGACAATGTACGTATGACTATCCTCAACATAAAAATCCATTTTCCCCTGCAACCACGGATCTTTAAAAGCTCTAATTTCCTTACCATCTCCCAACCCCCCATCGAAATCCCCCTTTTAACCTCTAATTTTCCTCCCAAATTCCAGCCCAAATAAAACTTCCATCATTCCCTTTAATTGCTTGCAATTTGTGATTTTCTGGAAAGTAATGAGACTTGAAGATACATGCTACCAACGAGTTTGGTTTTTGAGTAAAATTCCATATATGCTTGCCAAGAAGAGCCAAGTTGAAGCTATGTAAGTCCCGAAAACCTAAACCCCCTTTACTTTTTGCAATCGCCAACTTGTTCTAAGCCAACCACCTTAATCCTCGACTGTTGTTCCCACTCGACTTTCACCAATAACCATTCATTAACCTTTCAATCTCAGAGCAAATCGATTTCGGCAATAAAAAACATGACATGCTATATGAAGGAATCGTTTGAGCCACATTTTTAACCATTATTGTTTTTTCAGCTTTAGATAGCATCTTGTTACTCCAGTCCTGCACTTTCCTCCAGACTCTGTCTTTAACAAATCCAAACACCATTTTTTGATAATTAACAACTTGCCCTGACTCACTTCACTTCCATATTCTTCCAGAAGAGTTTTAATGGCCCTTGATTCATCTCCTGTGGCTTTAAAGAAGAGGAAGCTATCATCTGCAAAAAGCAGATGAGTAACTTGAGGGGCGTTCAGACATATTTTACAACCACTAATTGTCCCTTCATTCGCTGCATTTGGGAGTAACTGAGAAAGACCATCAACACAAAATAAAAACAGATAAGGGGACAACGGGTCGCCCTGTCTCAAACCATGACTAGGAGTAATAGATCCCACTGTACTTCCATTGAAAGCTATAAAATAATTTACTGTCGTAATACAAAGCATAATCCACTTAATCCACACATTACTGAATCCCATCATTTGCATTCTCCGTTTTAAATAAGACGAATCAACACGATCATACGTTTTCGATATATGTAACTTCTATGCCACATCACCCTCTTTCCCTCTATTTTTCTTTTTCATAAAATACAAAATTTCAAATGCCACAAGCACATTGTCCGAAATGTTTCTTCCTGGCACAAATGCAGACTGATTTTCAGAAATCACACCAGGAAGAATGGCTTTAAGTCTATTGGCTAGAACCTTTGCTAGGATCTTGTAGAGAACATTGCACAGAGCTATTGGTCGCAGGTCTGTCATTCGATCAGCATTATCTTTCTTTGGTATCAGAATCAGGGTCGTGTCGTTCAAACTTGTCGGAAAAGAACATTCAGCCAGCCACAATTTACAGCATTGAAAGACCTCCTCACCGAGTAATTCCCAGAAATTCTGAAAAAAAGCTGGGTTAAGCCCATTTGGTCCAGCACTTTTTTCTGGGTGCATTTGCTTAACAGGTAATATGAATTCTGCGAAGTTGATATCAGCCGTAAGCTTTACATTCTGAGCATCATTAATAATTCGGTCAACTTCTTTCACAACATTACTAGTACTGATATTATCTCCTGTAAACGCACCCTTGAAATACTCCACTGCCTCTCTACACATCGCCTCATGACTACTGATAACCTCATTATCATTACTAATGAGATGCGATATATGATTAAGCTTCTTCATTCTCAACGATGTTGCATGAAAAAATTTAGAATTTGTATCTCCTTCTGTCAGCCAAAACGCTTTAGCTCTTTGTTTCCCATACTATTCCTCATGAAAAATTTCAAAATATTGATTAACAGGTTGTGCCTTTTGAGTAGGGATGGGCATTAATTACGGCCCGCTCGACTTGAATCCCTGCATTGAACAGGACGGAGATTCAGGAATTTTTACGGATACGGGCTGTAAAAATAGGGGACTGGGAGCGGGGATAGCACTACCCGGCCCAAAAGTGACCTGACACCCATCCCTACTTCCGAGGGTCAATTTTATTTTAGTTTTCTTGTTCTTTTGGCTGAAGTCTAATTGGTTTGCACCTTATGATGCGTATTTAATGCACGTTTGGAAAATCTTAAAATAAGAAATTTATGATTTAAAATGAATAATTGACTTATAAGTAGTAAATTGATAAATACTTATAAGTTGTATAAATATTTGAATAATTTTACTTATAAGTCAGAATAATTTTTACTTAAATAAACAAAAATAAATCTTTTTTATTTTTTTTATCTTAATTCGTGAATTTTAAATTAGATAAACATTTCAAAACATATATTTTAAAATTTATAAGTTAAATTTACAACTTACAAGTTAGATCGACAAACAGTTGTCGATAAGTATATAAGTCAATAAGCTGCTTATTCCCAAACAGGCCCTTAATTAATTTTAAGAAGTGCATAAAATACTAGCATTTCACAATAAAAAATAAGGCTAAAATATATATGTACATTTTACTTCTAATGATACTCATTTCTCATACAGTATTACAGTTTCATAAGCATCAAATCAATACCTGCAAGGCTGCAACTCAAATGTGAGGATAGCCTGCCTCTGCATGTGTTCAATAATTTGTTCTACCCAAGTTGACAAATTACATCAATATACGCCAAAAAAGAAAAGGTTGAACTTGGTATTCAGTTACAAGTTTCATGAGCACAAGACCAAATGCTGTGCCTATAATAACCTGAGTTGCATCTCAGTTTGTAAATTTAACAGTGAATCTTTAATCAAACTGTTATATACTCAGAACTATTTATTAAGCATATGGTATGTGGCTATGTGCAGAGACCTTGAATCCAACAGAAGTATTTTACCCAAGAACTACACAACATAGAAGTTTAAGGACCATTCAGAAAGTTAAAAAAAGGTTTCCTTTTCCCTTGATAAGACTTAAGTATCTCAGTCTGCGTGTCACCAGCACTAAATCTACGACTAATTTTCTGCTTTTGGCCCTTGTAGTTGTCTCTTGACTAGTGAAGTGTAGATACCATTCTTGTCAAGGAGCTCGTCATGTGTTCCACTCTCAACTATCTGACCATCAGAAATAACTGCCACAGTGTTTGCAGTTTTGACTGTTGAAAGCCTGTGAGCAATAACTAGAACTGTCCTTCCATTCATCAAAGAGTCCATGGCATCCTACAACGCAAAATCATATGAAGATACCTCAGAAATTTGAAAGGGAGGACATGTAGTGTTTGAGATAATGTGTTGATACCTGAACTAGGTATTCACTTTCAGCATCAAGAGCACTAGTAGCCTCGTCCAACAGAAGAATTCTGGGGTTCATTAATAGAGCTCTTGCGATTGCTACTCTTTGTTTCTGACCTCCTGAAAGCCTTACACCACGTTCTCCAACAAAAGTCTGGTATCCTTCAGGGAATTTAGATACGAACTCATGAGCATTTGCCATTTTCTGCAATTCATACAAAACAACAACCAGTTACTTCTTTGGCACAGTGCTATGTGAAGACTCTGATTATTTAAAAGCTTACAGCTGCATTTTCCACATCAACACTGCTTGCTTTGCCATCAAACCCATAGGCGATATTATCATGAATGGAGCAGTTGAAAAGCACCGGCTCTTGGCTCACTATACTAATCTAAATTTCGAATAATGTATGGTCAGTTATGGCGATTCCAAGTCCCAAAGAAGGCTGCTAAATTTCAAGATAATTAAAGCTCTGCTGAGAGTGAGATGAAATGAAACCAAGGTACCTTTCTGTGTAGATGCTCGTGTGATATTTCTACAAGCGGAACTCCATTAAGAAAAATATTTCCTTTGATAGGGTCATAGAACCTTTCGATCAAATTTGCTATTGTTGTCTGCCACAAAAGGGAGAATGTGTTTTGGCAGAGAGTTTGGTGTACTCAAACATTCATTAATCTAGCATGTCATACAAGGCACAAGGACAAGTTTAACTTGCAGGTGAATGTTGGGGGTCAAGGATTTATTACCTTTCCACCACCACTTGGGCCAACCAGCGCAACCTTTGACCCAGGTTGCAGTGTAAGTGTTATGCCCTGAAATGTACAACAATATTTTCACATAGTTATCAGTCTATCTAATCAAAGGGGTTGTACAATTTCCACTGAAACCCGCACTAATCAAAGGTAACTACAAAAAGAACTAATGAACGAAACATGTTTACCTTGAGCACCATGTCCTTAGGACGGGAAGGATATGCGAACCAGACATCATCCAGATCCACTTCCGCATCTTCGTCACTGTAATATAATTATTACATGAACACCTTAAGAATCTCGTTTTAAATTTATGAATAGTCTATCTCGCTTTGTAAGATAAATAATACTAAAGGTTTTAACTGTAAGAGAGTCCGCGACAATAGAACGTATATATTTTACACAGCAGCTAATAAACAGCCTTGGGGTACTTTGGAAAATGAACTACACGTAGAAACACTTAGTTTTGCACCAGACAGAATAAATTTCAATTTGTCAGTGGAATTTAGTGATGGAGACCTTACCAAAAACGTAGGAGGCTATCATGCAAGATTTAGGAATTTAAGGGTAAACTTACGGAAATACGAAATACATGGTACTCAAACTTTGTGCCAAAAAAAGAGTCTGTGTATAGTGTATACAAATCTTTCAGACAAAAGAGGGAAGCTAAATCACGATCGATGCCATTTTCAATTTTTTAAAATAATCCCTTAAATATTTAAGTCCATAAAAGAGCAGTCACTATCTAATTTATTTTAGCTTTCTTCAGCTGTATTCAAAGATTGTTCAAACCAAACAAGAGCTAACACTTTGCAAAACTAACCCAAGTGGACACTTATTTCCCGATTTTGGCATGGATGAAACACGATCCAGAAGCTGAAACACCCTCTTACTTGCTCCAGCAGCTTTCATCACGACGGTGTATAATCCTGACAGGCCTGATACGGATGACCCGACTGCAAATGAATGATTCAAAAAGGTAAGTTTGTGTTACAGACTAACCTTTCTGGCAAGAACTAATGCAATAAGAAAAAAATATATTATCCAAAGGTTGCATGATTTGATATTTATCGACCTCACAGTGCTTAGTTTGGTTGATTTCTAATTCTCTTAATGAAGTGGAATCAGACCTTATGCTCGGTTATTAGGATTCAAAAAAAATGGGCTTAGGGTGAGGTTTTGGTTGGATTCTTCTTGTAATTAGAGGCCTGCATATGAGATCCCACAGAGCTGGTCCCTATTTTGATGGAGAGATAATGCATTCATGGTAGTGACTGGGAGGAAACTAGAGAGTACTGGTATTACAATTTCTAATTGCTATGTGCATATAATCATTTTTGGGCTGGTAAATAACGCCGTGGGGCTTTATATCGAAGAATTGATAGATATATCAGCAAACCAAAAACACCCTACCCCGCATATAATAGTATAGTATAAACTCGACATATCAGAAGCTTATCACATGTTTCACATGTTTCACATGTTCTTAGCACAAGTAAATCGCACTAGAAATGAACTTATATGCTATGCATTATAAATATTATTGTGCTTTTTCCTGCATCAAGATTGAGGCTCCAACCGAATTGGACTGGTACTGTCACCAGATATTTTCAGTTTCTTTTCCTAATTTTATAATTACACACAAGATTCAACCAGCACGACATTTGTATGAAGCTATTCTCAGTGTTGAACCCAGTTAAGACCAACTTGTTTATTTTTTAAATAAATTAGTCCCAGCATTTTTATTATTTCCTTAAACTCTGTACATAAAATTTACGCCCCTGGTAACTTGTAAGAAGACAAACTAAATGGTAACTGATCAAGGTGACTCGAGCATTTAAGCCAAATATTCAGATTTTAATAGGAATATTATGTTATTCACCACAACAATTTAGTTTAAAAAACATTTAAAAAAAACAAAATGAGTGTGTAAGTACCAGTGAGGCTGTAGAGAATGAAGGATGTAAGAGCACCCGAGGTCATAGAACCAGATATTGTCAATTTAGCTCCATATATCACTACTACAATAACTGACAATGTCGACGCTGCATTCATACCGCCAGAAAAACAACCAACTACTTTCTGAAACAGAAGAAATAACACAATTGATCCTTTATTGCAGTTGTGTGCTTCTACTGTGCTTATGCTGCAGGAAAGATCAGGGAACTTACAGCTTGTTGAAGTCCAAGCTTCAAGGTCTCGTTGACTTTCTCTGCGTAGCGCGATGTCTCGTAACCTTCTTGGGCAAAAGATCTCACTGTGCGTATGGCACCGAATGTTTCCTTATCAACAAATGCAACATTTTTGGATAAATATCAGCAATAGTGAGAATTAATTATTCACTAACAAGGCCTTCAAAGTAAATTAATATCAATGACTAAACTCTGTGAAGTGTCGTATAATATAAACGAATTTAGTAGTTTCGTCCCTATAACAGTTGACCTAGCATCTCCAAAACATCTGTCAAGTACGCCTTAGACCTAAAGTCATTATTCAATATTAAGTTCTTTAGTTAACTAAAATTTCAATCAATTACAGTCATTTATATATCTCCCGTAAAAATATTTATACAAATTTGAGTGTTAAATATTTTTGCTAATAAACTAATATCATTTTGGCTATTTAATCTCCAATCTAAAATACTGAAGGAAGCACGATCTCACCCCATATAGCAAAAATAAAACATGCATGTACACACACCTTGTATATATTGTGATAGGGTACTTTTGTTGTTTCTTTAATCTAACTTTTTAGGAATCTGTCATGCAATAACACAACATTTTAACACTTGAGAACTGTTTTAATTTAAAGAATTTGGGCCAAATGAGAGTCAGGCACTGGCAAACCTCAGCGATTGAAGCAGCTACTGCAGCTGCAGCTTGAGTCTTGTGGGAGAGCTCGCGAAGATATCGGCCAAATTGACGCACCGCAACAGAGATGACCGGAACAACAACTAGAGCCAGCACTGAGCAGAAGAATGGTAAAGAAGTTTGGATTATGCTGCAAATTTGTGGATAAAACTATTTGTTCAAAAGCTGCACAGATAAAAAAAAGAAGAAGATTACATGTTAACTTCCAAGATGTTGAAAACATAAAGGCGAGACCAATTGCTGCAGTAGAGAGGTTTCTTAGGGCCTCAGAAAGATTGGTCGTTGCAGCATTTTTTATGATCTGGGTATCTTCAGATAGCCTACTTAGGAGTTCGCCTGTTCTTGTGACATCATAAAATGCTATCTCCTGCAACATTATAAATTGTGGACTGGGTTTTCAAATTTTAATATGCAAAAGAACTTTTATTTGCTAATAAGACATGTATGCCTTCACTACGAACGAAATTCATAAAAGAGATTTCATACGAGCAAAGACAGCCAACAATTACCTGGCTAACAAGATGACCGAACAGATTCTTTCGCAACCGGGCAACAACCCTTTCGCTGGAAGAAGAAAACAGCCATGCTCGAAGTGCCGCGCAAACAGAACTACAAGGACCAAATGTTGGAGCTCTCAAGACAATAGATATCCACATAAAGTTTGCATGTGCAATTATTAGTATCCAAATACTGGATCACAGTAATATCACGTAGACACATAACAAAAATAGTTTACAGACTTAAAATGGATTCAACACAACCTTGATAAAGAAACAGGATGTTGAAATTATAATTTTAAATAAAAGGTACTAAAAGCTAAAGCAAGCCACATTTTTAGTTTATCCAAACACTTAATCACAGTAATATACTAATATGACATAGATACATACCAAAAAATATTTTTCAAGCTTTAAATGGATTCAACACAAAATTGATGGACAGGATGTTAAAAATATAATTTTAAATAAAAGGTACTAACAGGCAACAGCTAAAGCAAGCCACATTTTTAGTGTATTGGTTTCTCATTGGTAACTCAATGAACTCGGTGATCCTGAGAATTGTAGCCTAGTAGATACCTCTCTTCTCTAGGCAACAAAAGGATCAAGGCTTCGAACCTTAGAGAACCAAGGGTATCTAAGTATTTAAATTCCTATAATGTACCATCAATGAATTTAGTAATAATCATACCCAACAATGACAACCAGAAATATTTCAAATATAGTGTTCTTGACTTCGTTCCACGCTTCACTTTGCTGCTCAGGTGTTTGAATATCACCGGACACAATATCAATTATCTTCCCACCAAACTTTGGCTGCATTGAGAACAATATAAAGTCCTTTAAACTCTGCTATGACCCATATTTCCAACTTACAATTTTTGGCCAACCAAAAGAGCAGGTGCATTTAAATAGATGAACAAGTGCGGGTGAGAAAACAAACTATTAATAAGCCAGTTGTAGATGCAATCAGCAGTGCAACAGTACCGATAACCAAGTTTTTCGCCTCTGGCTTTGCCTGCAAAGGAATTTGGTGTTCACAACTTGACAATATGGATATGGAAAAAAAAACATACTTCTACATTTTAACTAACCAGTGACAGTATTCTCAAGAAGCTGACATTGGCAGCCTGCAATATTTAGTAATGAAGTCAGCACCTATTATATAATTCCCAAGACATAACCTAAAAATTACGAAATTCCACAATCACCGGAACGGCATCTCCATATTCAAGGTCTGTCGCTTGCCCATTTTCAACTGCATAGCTTCTCTTACCTCCCCTCTAAGAATAATCAAAAATCTAGTTAATCACAAGACATGACTACATAACTGTAGAAATTAAGAAATACAAAATACAGTACATAATTACAAAATACAGTAGAAATAACCAACTTAGGTACAATATTCAACAAGTATATGATGTTGAATAGAAGCTGAAGCAACTCTTAAACCTTCTTGATGTAGAACAATTTCAAAAACTAAAGATGAGCCAACAATGAAAAGTCAAAACAATAAAACTAAAACTACAATATTAACACGAGCAAATCCGTAGCAACACGGTACCCACAATCCAAAGTACTAATTACTAACAAAAGAATAAGAAAACTTGCTAAATTTTTAATCATAATCATGCATGGAGACTTACAACTATGTTCAACAAAATAAACTCTGCATATTTGTAAGTAACATTTCTCTATGCTTTATTATTATAATATTACACATAATCCTAAATCCTAAAAACTGACCCAAAAAATTCAAAATTGCAATAATTCTCCTCATAATTACGAATCAGAGACTTATCAGTATCACTCTAATCAACAAAGGTACTCTGCATCTTCCAGTCTTGTTATAAACATTTGCATATAGTTTGTAATAACAATAGAAAACATACAATCTATATTATTGTTCTTCAAGTTAAATTAAACATCTCATTCTTGATTAAATGGTAAACTAAATTTTAACTAAATGGTAAACTCAAGAAACAAAAACATATCATTACCCATCAACTAAAGTCTTAACATACTAAACTATTATATAGTCTACACAAGAATCAGAATACACACAGACACACATTCTTGATTAAAAAATAAACAAAAGTACTTGAAATACAAAATAATGAATAAAAAAGGACATACTCCTCCGTTCAAAAGAGGAACTCTGCTACTTCCATAGCCACCACCATGATGATGGCCATCCATCTTCTTGACTTTTGCCTAAAAATGAGAAAATTAGCTGGGTCTTTCTTGGATATGACTTACGAGTATGAGGATTAGACTAATTAAAAAAAAAGTTGTGATCTTTTTCCAGATATTTTTTTAATCCCGTCCAAAAGAGCTTGTGTCATCAGTTACATAAAACATACCTTCAAGATTCAAGAGCCTCACATGCGGCCTCTATTATTTATTTGTTTTATTTATCGAAATTATTTGTTCGTCAAATAAATATATTATTTTTCTTTTGTAAAGATTTATTAGAATATAATTTTAAAAAGTTATTCGTTATTGAAAATTTGCTCGTGCATGAAAAATTAAGTTATATGTTGATAAGCTCGTTTCTTTACCCTTCATGTCGAAATAGGCCCCACGTATCACGTGGTCAATCTATTTATCTATAAATTGACTAATAAATGTAAGAGGTAATGTCTTACCTTCCAGATCAATGATATCATTTTCATCAGGCATATCATCTTCCGGATCAAGAATATTACTTTTTTTCCAGCAAGCTCTTATTTCTTGCACTAAGATCATTATATCCTTTAACTGCCGGACAAGAGGAAGCTTCTACGTAAGTAGTGGTAGAAAGAGAAATGTCATCATGTCATGTCTGTAATCAAGAAAGGAGTAAACATATGGATTAGGAGATAATAGGAGGTAACACCAAGCATTATAAATACCAAGATAACTCACGCACATGCACATATTATGATTCTCACATTTACTCTCATCACTGTATCATTCATTTCACTCAGACATAATAACTCTCGGGCATCAAACATTTATTTTTCAATTGTTGTTTCTTTTTATTCACCACCACCAGTTATTTACTCTCACGCTGGAGGTGTTGAACGGTCACCACCCGAATCGGGCATTATTTTGTAGATTCCCCAACAACAACCACACCACATTTTCGTCAAAAACATCGACGGAAGAGAGTAATTTTGGTATAGTGGAACAAGAATTATTATCATTTGCCGCTATAAGGAGGGAAAAACTTATTTTAAAGATCATCCATCATTTCCAGAATACAAGTAAATTTTGGAGTTTGGGTATTAAGTTGATTTCATCGAATTGACCAACGTCCAAGCAATCAAGATATTTTCAGTCACAAGATACCTCAAATGGGACCATAAAAATTAACACGGTTACAAGTAAGGAACAACCAAAACACAAATAACCTGAACCAAAACGAAGAACAATTTCATGAAACCCTTCACGAGGTTATACTTGGCACCTCTCTTCATACTGTGCTTGCTCTTCAAAAATTGATAGGGCGGAACCCTCCTCTCAACCTGGACCTAACTAGTTTCGCTCCTAATTAAGTGAACTTTCTCCTTAACGTCGTTGCTAATATCCAAAATCAACAAAATGATCGAGGATCATATTGCTGCTAATGGCACATAGTGTTGTCAATGGCACCAAGAGACCCAGGATCGCGAATCTGTCTTCTCCCGCCTCGGTTCATCACAAGAAACTCAACATGAGCATTATGAAAAGCCTCATCATCGCCCTGAGACGTGGAAGGAAAATAGGAGGAAACGGGATTTTAGGTGTGAACTTGACGCTAAGAAAGTCAAATACGAAAAAAAAGACTGGGAGACGAATACTATAAAGGGAAGGAAATAGAAAGATCTCTCGAGCCAACTATCGTAGGCGGTGGAGGTACTTCCCAACAAGAGTTACTCCAAACTTTGATGGAGTTAAAACGCAAGGTTGAAGGAATTTTTTTTGCAAGTCCGGGTGTATTGCCCTTTAGCAAGAAGCTTGAAGACGAGAGAAGACAAACATATTTGAAACACCATAACTTGTACTCATATAATGGCAGCGAAGACTCGGAGGAACGCCTAAGCTACTTTGACCAATTTTCGCTCTTTTATGGGTATCGGGACCTAACATATTGTAGATTCTTTGCCTCCACCCTAAGAGGAGGTGCATATAAGTGGTTTTGTAGACTTCCTCCTAGATCCATTGACACGTGGAATAATTTCAAGAAAGATTTTCTAAGCAAATTCAAAGTAAACCAAACACATGAGGTACGCACTGTTTTTCTTGAAACCATTACTCAAAGAAGTGGAGAAACACTTGAGAATTATTTGACGAGTTTTAAGGAATCAGTAACCAAGGTAAGATCGGTTCTTGAGACAGAAGTCCCAGTGCATTTAAGAAGGGGCCTTGATCACTATGATTGCGAAAGGAACATATGTAAACTAATGGAACACAAGCCAACCATTTTGGTAAAGGATTTTGAATTAGCCTCACATTTCATCACGGAGACAGAGGCAATGTGGGTAATGAAGCGAACAAGGAACCCTCCTCATCAAAAGCCTTATTTCCAAAGAAATGTTTTACTTTCCACCATAATAGAAGACTAACTTTGAGCAACAACTGCAAAACACTCATGACTTGTTATCCTAAGGCAAAAGGCTGCCTTCGATAATCAAGAATACCGCTTCCTCCTCCACTGAGACCAACGAGAAGACCTGAACTAGAGTGGATTAACTTGATTATGCATCGGGAAAGTATTTTATGAGAAATACGTAACAAGCCATTCGACCAAACACCCAATCAAATTTGGACAGCTCTTGGAGATCCAGACACAACAAAATACTGCGAGAATCTGATAAGTGGATTTTATATCTACTTGGAACGCTTCATTTCAGGGTAAAGTTGGTGTTTTGGACTCAAGTTGTTGGCATTTTTGATGTGTTTTTATGTTATTGCATTTCAGGCATCAATTAAAAGAAGAAATAAGCTTTTCAAAGAATTATCCTGAAAAAAATCATAATTGGAAGCCTAGGATATTCTCAAGTTGTAGAGAATCTCGTTAGCTTCGCGGGGGCAGTTGAATCGCCTAATTCTGACGAGCAGAACTCAAGATATGGCCAAAAAAAGATTTGCCAGAAAAAATCCAGAATGTCAGCGCGGCCGCGCCCGATTTCTGCCCCAGAATCCTGATTTTAGTCGAAATTGAAGATTTTGAGAGTCCTAGTCATCCTGGAGCCTATATATACCCATAAAAAGACGTTTTTAACAACAAGGAGGCCTGGGAGAGCAATAAGAAGACCTAGAGAGCACGAGAAGGCTACAAAGAAGAAGACTCTTATTTTCTTCAATATAGTTGATACTTGGATGCTTGTTTTTGATTTGTTCTTGAACCCTAGTACTCTTATATTGTTTATTATCATGCTTTCATTAGAACCCATGGTGATGATGAGTTCGATTATGAACTAATCGTTATCGTGGGGTTCTAACGGATTTACTTATGGATTTCTATAGTTGATTTATTTTAATATCTTGGTGTGTGGTGATTGATTGATATTTTAGTATTAGTTGTGCTTATTCGTCTTATGTGCGTAGCTAACATATAAGATAGCGTGTTAATCTCTATTGAAGCGACAGTGAATATAGAGATTTAGAACTTGCCATGCTAGCATAGGTTCATGTATTTGTTATGCATGATTCGTAGGTAATTTTAACCATCTTACTTGCCCTATATAATCACGATAGATAACTTATGCATTAAACCGTTATGTTTCAATTCATACAGACATATAAGGACTAAGCATAATTGGTGTCTATTCAACTTCTATCTCTTTTGTGGATGCTTGGTAGTAGGGTATTCGTATAACGAAAGTTGGCGTTTACTAGTTTCGTGTTATCTGATTAGTGTCATCACCATTGCATGCTAAGGTTGAGAATAAAAAAGATATTGAATGAAGTATTTAATGAATTTAGGATCTCATGTTTGTCTCATATAAGTAATTCAACCTCAATTCTCTTAGTTAATGTTATTTAGTATAATCTCTTAGTTTAATCAAAACCCAATTTGTTACTTGTATTAGCATTGAACGATAACCATAAATTGTTGCATAGGTGCATGAATTGAACTTAACCTAAACCAGTTTCTGTGAGAACGAATCTGATTTATATCTTATACTACTTGTGAACGCGTTTACTTGCATAAATTTTAGCGCGTGTTTTCGTCCTAACAAGTTTTTGGCACCCCTGTCGGGGACTCGGTGTTGTTAATTATTTAGTTTATTGCTTGTCATCAGTGGTCGTTAAAGTTCAATGACTCAGACTCTTTTACTTTCACGGTTTACTTGTTGTGTTTCAGGTACTCGTTATAATGGGAGATCCAGCAGCACGAATGAAAGCCTTGATGGATTTTTCTCAACCCAAGATTAATGACATTCAATCTTGCATTGTCAGGACAACTATCACAGCTAATACCTTTGAGATCAAGCCTGGCATAATTCAATGGGTGCATAATTCAATCCAGTTTGGGGGTTCTCCAACGGAAGATCCCAATATGCATATTAGGGATTTCATTGAGATTTGCGACACCTTCAAGTTCAACGGTGTTTCTGAAGATGCTGTGAAGCTGAGACTGTTCCCACTCCGAGGGATAAGGCTAAAAGATGGTTACACTCTCTACCGGCTGGTTCGATTACTATTTGGGAAGATCTTGCTCAAAATTTTCTCACTAAATTCTTCCCTATGGCAAGGACAGCTGCAATCAGAAACGCTATTACTCAATTTGCGCAGCAATCGGAAGAATCTTTATATGAAGTTTGGGAGCGCTACAAGGAGATGCTTAAGAAGTGTCCTTATCATGGAATTCCTAATTGGATGATCATCAATTATTTTTATAACGGGTTGGGAGCACAGTCAAGACCTATGCTCAATGCAGCATCAGGTGGAGCATTATGGGCAAAGAGCTATAAGGAAGCCTATGATCTAATTGAACTGATGGCTGTTAATGAATATCAATATCCAACTCAGAGATTGCCACAGGGCAAGGTAGCAGGAGTTCTTCAAGTGGATACAACTACGACTATCACTGCTCAACTAAAGGAGTTGTCTATCAAGATCGATTCTCTGGCTAACTATGGTGTTAATCAGATAACCAGTGTTTGTGAGCTATGTGCACGTTCACATGCGACAGAGCAATGTGCTATATCTAGTGAATCAGCTCAGTTTGTGAGCAACTTTCAGAGATCGCAGCAACCAGTTCCAGACACTTATCATCCTGACAACTGGAATCATCCTAACTTCAGATGGAGCAACAATCAGAATGCGATGCAACTGCCGTTCCGGCAGTTTGGAAATGAGCAATTCAATCTTCATGGTTTTCAGCAACAATTCGCACCAAGACAACAACTCCAACTTAAACAACAAACTCATGGATGTGCAGGTCTATCTTTGACTTAAATATCTAAATTCGAGGAGTTGCGACTTATGTGCAAAAACCAGGCTCTTATATGCCAAAGCCAGACTGTTTCTATCCAGAATCTGGAGAACCAAATAGGGAAAATTGCTAACGCCTTATTGAATCGACCACCAGGAACGCTTCCTAGTGATACAGAAGCCAATCCAGGCGATAGGGAAGTTAAAGAACAGGTGAACGCCATCACCTTGAGGTCTGGAAGGGTCGCAAGTCCCCAAATTCAGCAAGATGAAGAGTCTGAAAATTCTGTCCAGAATGTAGGTGCATCTGCACCCTTGCCAAAATGAGATTATGGCTGAAGAAAAAGTGCAGAAGGAAGAAGAGGTGGAACCAAGGAAGACTACTGTGGAACACACTCCTCCTGAGGGTAATACAGGGGAGAAACAGATCCATCCTCCACCCCATTTTCCTAAAAGGCTGCAGAAGTTGGATAAGCAATTTGCTAAGTTTCTGGAGGTGTTTAAGAAACTTCATATCAACATACCTTTCGCTGAAGCTCTTGAACAGATGCCTAGCTATGCAAGGTTTATGAAAGGTATTCTCTCTCGGAAAGTGAAGCTTGATGACTTAGAGACCGTTGCTCTTATGGAGGAATGCAGTGCTATCCTGCAACAGAAGTTACCTCCGAAACTTAAAGATCCTGGAAGCTTCACTATTCCTTGCACTATTGGAAACTTGTCTTTCGACAAGTGTTTATGTGATTTGGGAGCTAGCATCAATCTGATGCCCTTATCTATCTTCAAGAAGCTTGGTCTACCTGATCTGAAACCAACATACATGTTATTGTAACTAGCTGATCGTTCCATCGCTTATCCAAGAGGTATAGTGGAGGATGTTTTGGTCAAGGTGGACAAACTTATCTTTCCTGCTGACTTTATAATTCTTGACTTTGAGGAGGATAAGAAGATTCCCATTATCTTGGGGAGACCATTCTTAGCTACTGGCCGAACTATGATCAATGTGCAAAAAAGAGAGCTTACGATGAAGGTTCATGATTAAAAGGTCACTTTTAATGTGTTCAAGGCAATAAAGTTACCCACAACTAAAGATGAGTGCTTTAAAGTAGAGTGGGTAGACTCTGTCGTGAATTCGGAACTTGAGCAATTGCCAAAGTCAGAGACCTTAGAGAGATCCTTAATGGGGAAATCAATTATTGATGACAAGGAAGGAGCAGAGCAACTGCAGGTTTTGAATGCACCTCCGTGAAAGAGGAAGTTGGATATGCCATTCGACTTGGATTAGCAGAGCTGAAAATTTCTCAGGAGCGTCTCGAGCCATCTATTGAAGATGTTTCCAAACTGGAGCTTCACCCACTACAAGAAAAAAGCTAATAGACATCGGTTTTTGGCCGATGTCTTTGTGTTTTTTGACCGATGTCTTAGTCGCCGATGTCTATTCTAGACATCGGCCAGCAACTGATGTCAGTACTAACATAAACATCAGTTTTTAGCAATTTTCTGATGTCTGAGATCCTATTTTTTACAAAATGTGTTAAATTATATTATTTTTATGTGATAATTACATCAAGTATAAGCCATTGAACAATTGCTAACACAACAAAAAAAGGTTTAGACATTAGTTTTGATGTCTAAGAATACCTTAAACATGGCCTAAAAACGATGTCTTTAAGCTGTTAGACATTGGTTTTTTAAAAAAAAAAAACTGATGTCCAAAGATATATTAGACATCGGTTTTGGGCGATGTCTATTGACTTAAAGACATCGTTTTTTTAAAAACAAAACCGATGTGTTATTGCATCGTAGACATCACTTTTAGGCGATGTCTTTTTCTATATAGACATCGGTTTTATTTATAAAAAAAGTGATATTGATTAAAATGCTAGACATCGGTTTTGGACGATGTCTATGTGTATAAAGACATCAATTTTATTATTTTAAAACTGATTTATATGTATTGTTTAGACATCATTTTTGCCTGATGTCTATACCTGTTTTCAACATCATATTTTTATTTATAGAAGTGATGTATATTATATTTGTAGACATCGCTTTTGTAATGAAAAAATTGATGTTAATAAAAGTTTTAGACATCAGTTTTACAAAAAATATGATGTGGATGTTACTAATAGACATTAATTTTCAAGGCATCATAAATAAAACTAATGTCTATATACGCAAACACAAAATTTTAAAATTGCACGCGTATTTGCAATATCCGCAATCCGACCATAAATACCATTAACAATATACATCCAATAAATATCAATCCGCTCAATCCGGATAACCAACATCTACCAATCCGTAAAATAAATATCTACCAATCCGCAAAACCAACTCCTAAATATCTACATGCACTAGCTAGTCCACAACCATAATATCAAATGTTCAGATCTACATAACCTGTCCAAAACCAAAGTAGCACTAGAAACTGTTCAGATGTGCTCTTGGATATATCCGAGAGCTTCAACACGTACTTCATTAAGCCGCTCCTCGGTGTAACACATGCGAGTCTTCTGTAGCCACTGAAAAATTCAAACAAACTTTATTTTTATAAAATGAAAAGTGGACCTTTGTATAATCCCAATGCCAAAATAAGGATGCACACCTT
Organism: Apium graveolens; assembly: GCF_009905375.1. Classification (NCBI taxonomy): domain Eukaryota; kingdom Viridiplantae; phylum Streptophyta; class Magnoliopsida; order Apiales; family Apiaceae; genus Apium; species Apium graveolens. The sequence goes on along the minus strand of NC_133649.1, from coordinate 223,067,084 downwards.
TGTAGTAAAAGTCAATCTAGTGTCGTTGATGATTTCTTTCATGTAGCGCATGACTACATAAGCGCATTCCGTGCCACCAGGTTGCTTAGGAGACCCCTGTTCCAAAGCAAAAAATACAACTGAACTAAACTACTTATTAACCATAATTACGAAAGCACAAAAAAGCGCTTACACTTAGAAATTTTGCTTTGGATGGCTTGTGATTGCCCCTACCAGTTTCAGAATTAAAACTTTTCAATGCCATGCATCATTTAAATAAACTGATATAAGACCACAGATTATCAAAAGTTCTCATCAAATATTGCAGGAAAAACAATATTACCTCGATAATGCCTTTTCTAGATCTGGAAACTGTACTGGGTGAGGGAGAGGATTAAGAAAATATATTTCACCTTCCCAAATAATGGCAATAATCCAATGCATACTGTTTTTATAAAAATATGTCAAAGTCAAATTTTACACATTATATACTAGTTTACGTACTATTCAGCTTTTTAATATCACAAAGTAAGAACTTACTTCTGATTGTGCGGTAAGAAGAATAGTCGATCCGGGTTACCCTCTTTCAACCGGTTTACGATGTAAGTTTCAAATTCTGTATTCAAGTAATAAGTGGATCCTGGATCAATGAAAGCAAACGTCTCCGCCAATTCTGGTCGTTCACTTATCTCAAAATGCAAGTACCTACCAAAAGACATAATTAAACAAACCTGAACCGCAAAATTACTGAAATTGAAAAAAGGAAAAAAAAGAAACTTACGCCATGTAAGATGCAAGTACAGCTTGCCATAGCATTTCAAACTCCGACACCGCCTGAACATTCTCATGTAAAAAGTAAATTACTTTCTCATGTCCAAACACTTCTTTTTCGCATTTAATTTGTATCGAAACCCCAGTAGTCTTCATCCATATAACAGCATGCTTATAGAGTAAGTTAAAGCCTTTTGGCACTTTTGCACTTGGCTTTGCTTCCAAAAAATCCGACTTCAAATTATTCAAATCTAGACCTGGCTTTGTACCTGGCCGCTTCCTTTCTTTTTTCTTAATCTGTAGACAATTAAACTACCAAAATTTGAAATCCAGAAAAAAGCATTTTTTAATTTTAAAATCTAGATAACAATTTAAATATCCTCATACCGCTGGAGTTGTGTAGCTGATTAGTCCTTCAGGCCATGCTAAAAAGGAGCCAAGTGCATCGCGGACTATCACCATTTCGCCACGTACCGACACCAGAAGCAACACATCTGGTTTGAGTAGCCTATCGACAGATACACACTTATGGCCAAGTGGTATATCGATTCCATGTACTTTTTATTTATCCTTGCCAGGGTACACCATACCAAAAGCAACCTTGTTGTCTATCATGTTAATGGATAGCTCACACGATCTCTGCCCCTAATACATACAAAAAAAAAACAAACATAAATACGAAATATAAAGTACCAAGTTGAAAAGAAATCACTACTGCATAATAGTAATAAAAAAATACTAAGTTATTGATAAATTACCAAAACTCCAGGAGGTGCAGGTGTTGGAACACATTCATCAACATCGTCATCATCATCATTGCAGGCCACTACAAATGTCTTTTCTGGCTGATGACTTGCCTTTTCCGACATGATTGGGGAGTGAAGAGCGATCCCTGAAGCCATCATTGCCTTCAACTCAGCAATCTCTGCCTCAAGAGCCTGCGTCTTTTTATCTACCTTTTCATCTCTTTCTCGATCACGAGCCAGCAACTCTTTCGATCATGAGCCATCAACTCTTTCTTCGTGATTCGAATCTTTTTCTCTCTAGGCAGCTTAAAGTATTGTTTTGGAGTTACGTACCCTCCAACAGCCCGAACCCTTCCTAAATGTTCACGACTGTCCAAAGCTGTAGTCAGAACGTCTTCACCTCCAGAAAATTCTATTTCACCCTTCTCTTTTTTTTCCCAACATAACATTCTATTGATATTGCAAAAACAACCATGTCGATAATTAAAAAACAATACTAAGTATGAAAATAATTAAAAAAATCCAACAGGATTAACATAATCATAAAACAGCCATGCCGATAATTAAAAAACAATACTAAGTATGAAAAATAATTAAAAAAACCAAACAGGATTAACATAATCATACATGAACACTTACAATTTTTTCGCATACATCAACCAGGTCTTCATCGACCTCTTCGCCATTTTTCTGCTTCCGAGTTTTTTGCCAAAAAATTGCTCTATCGGGTTCTTCTTCCGGCTGCAACTTTCTTTTTTTGATTTGTTCAAAATGTGCAGCAAAATATTAAAAATGCAATTTTTTTAATAAGACAATAATGACTTTGTTCTTACTTCGTCTTCCTTTAGACCAATATAGCCCTTTCTAGACAAGCGATGGTGATACTTTCTCTGCGAAACCCTGTCACTCTGCGCTTCATGAATTCCCTACAAATAAATTTATAGAATTACATAAACTGAAGTGCAAAATTAACATGAAAGGGAAAAATAGTTGGAGAATTACAAAAGTCCAATAAAATAAAATATACCGTCCAGCTAGGATCAGTCCTTTGCTTCACAAAATTCTTCCATGTTGACTTACTGAAAAAAGCATATCTCTTAGGTGGCTTATTCAGTTTCTTCTTGTCTCCAACAAACGGAAGCACAAACTTCCTCGTCAAATCGGTTTTAAATTGGCTCCATTTAGAGCCCGCAGACTTTAGGACAATATCCTCACAGTGTGGACCAACTTAGAATGTTGACTGGCAAAAAACACAAGGAATAATAACAATTTTAAATTAAGAAATTAACAGAACAAGTGCAAAAAAATTGAAGGGGTTGTGGAGTACCTGAATATCTATCCAAATCTTTGATTTTAATTCAGGATCTACACTTGTTCAATTAGCAATATCAATTGGAATTGTAGTCCTGACCAACATACCGATATAGGACTACAGTCGGGCCCTGGTTTCCCCATTAGGAATTTCCCACTGATCACATATGACTTTAAATTTTTTCCTACGCACTTTCTTCACAATTACTTTGTGCATTGCGCATACCCCTTGAGTACCTCCAGAACTTTTTGCCACAACACCAGTTGAGGTAATTGCGGGTTGCTCGAAATCCTCCAGTTGAGGTTCTGATGCCTCGGGTTCATGATTATCACAAGTACCAGATGCTCTAACCTCGGGTTCTGATGCATTTTCTGTTTTATTTTCTGAGCCTGCCTTTGCTGATTTCTTTTGCTTTTTCGGTGCCATTTATCTCGTCTTCCTTCAATGTGGACAAGCTATCAAAATTAAAATAAGTACACAGTTATGCTATAATTCCACAATATTATGAAAAATTTAAGGCTAATTATTATGAAAAATACCTAGAATTCTAACATAACTTCAAACAAAACCTAAAGAAAAAGCAAAATAATTATAATATTAAACTTAAAGCAAAATCAAAACATTATAATGAAACAAAGTGCAAGTACAAGTCATTATAATCAGGGATCCAAAAAGGTGCAAATACACGTAATTCTATCACATAATACAATAATTATAACTACAAAGTGTAATCAGGGAGCCAAAAAAGAGAGTTCATTGAAATTTAATTTTAATACAACTAATTAAGCAAGTACAAGTCATAATAATTATAATTCTATGACTTTTTCACCCAACTACCCTCTGTATTTTGTCTTTTATTGCTAACACTTGCATCATCATCACAAGTAGTAGGCTCACACATAAGGATATCATAACAGAATGGGGGAGGATTCAGGAGGTCTCTTCTTCCACATCTTCATTGTACACGTCATGATAATCTCGAGTTGTTGACGATAACACAACTGACCAATTTGCATCACATGGATCCTCGACATAAAAGACTTGGCTGACTTGGTCAACAAAGGCAAATTTATCCTGTTTGTGGCCTGATCGATTGAAGTTCATGAGCGTAAAACCAAGATCATCAGACTTGACTCCTGTATCAGTGGCTGTCCATGTACAAAAAAATAAAGAGGCCTTGAATGCGTGGTAATCTAACTCCCAGATTTCTTGTACACTCCCATAGAATGTTAACTCACACTCTACAGGATTTACATCTTTAGCACTAGACACTTGGACTATCTTAGCAACTAATGAAACACCACTATTTTGAACTACCCTAGCATTATCTCGCTCCTTCGTATGGTAACGGACCCCGTCAACAATATAGCCTTCGTACATCAGCACTGAAAATGAAGGCTTTCCAGCCAACCATCTAATTATTTCAGACACGGCTTCAGAATTTTCCCTCATTTCTATACTTACCTACAAGTAAAGTAAGGATGCATAAAAGTTAATTTCAATTAAATGCACGACTTGCATAAATTTGTAATAAAATAAAAAAAGAATGTAAACTAACTTTTTGTCGAAACCAATCGGGAAATTGTCGATTGTGCTCTCCCAAAAGCCACTGTACACTCTTCTTTTTTCCTTGGTAAATTCTTTCCAAGGGTTCCTTATGCAATCTGAAAATATTACAAGTATATAGAATGAGCCACCTACTAAAATAACTAATACACTTATAAATATACTTATAAATATTTTACTTACCGAACGTATGGTTCCACTTCAGGATTATTAAGAAGGACCGCGAGATGTGCCTCATCTCGTTCTTTTCCGGCAACTGACTTCATTGTCACACGACCTACTAGACCGGAAAACTTGTCATCATCTTTCTGAAGACCTGCAGTTCTACTACTCTCGCTAAAGAACCCCGTGCAAAAATCGGTTGATTCTTCCTTCAGATAGCCTTCAGCTATACAACCTTCCGGATAAAATCGGTTCCAGACATATCTCTTTAATTTTTTATTAAATCTTTCAAATGGAAACATCCATCTATAAAAAACTGGTCCGCATAACCGCAATTCCCTTACTAAATGGACTGTGAGATGTACCATAACATCGAAAAAGGATGGAGGGAATATTTTTTCCAACTCGCATAAGTTCAAAATCAAATCTGCTTGGAGTTTACTCAATTTTGACACATCTACGACTTTGTTGCACAAGGAGTTGGAAAAAAAGCACAATCTTAATATACTTACCCTAACATTTTTTGGAAGCACAGAACGAATACAAACTGGTAGTAACTGCTGGAGTAGGATATGGCAGTCGTGCGACTTTAGCCCATACAACTTTATATCAATCAGTGATACACAGTTTCTGATATTTGATGCATGTTCATATGGAAGTTTCATATTGGACAATGATGTCAACATAGTTTTTTTCTTTTTTAGACAAAGTAAAAGGGGAAGGAGGTAAGTATGTCATCTTTTCACCTATTTCAGGAGCTAAATCAGTCCTTACACCCATATCAATCATATCAAGACGAGAGGCAACACTGTCCTTAGTCTTGTATTTCATATTAAGTAGTGTCCCAATTATATTATCGCACACATTCTTCTCAATGTGCATAACATCTAAACAATGACGCACGTGGTGAAATTTCCAATATTCTAATTCAAAGAAAATTGATTTCTTTTTCCATGCATACTCTACCTTTTTTGCCTTCCCCCCTCCCAAAACTAAATTTAAGTTGCTGTTGTTGCATTAACACTTCTTCTCCGCTAAGTGGCTCAGGTGCGTAACCAAGTTCTTGTTATCCATCAAATGCTATCCACTGCCTCCTATAAGGATGATGCTCATCTAAATACCGACGATGGCCTAGATAACACATTTTTCTACTATGACTTAAATATCTAGCGACAGTGTTATCACCACATACTGGACAAGCCTTATACCCCTTATTTATGCAGCCTGACAGATTTTCGTATCCCGGGAAGTCATTTACTGTCCACATCAGAACTGCCTTTAAAGTGAAGACAGATTTGCTATGTGCATCATACACATTTGGTTCCCCTTCCTCCCATAATTTTTTTAAAACATCGATCATTGGTTGTAGATATATGTCAATGTTATTTCCAGGCTCATACGGGTCAGAAATCAATGTCGATAACATCATAAACTTCCTCTTCATGCATAACTATGGAGGAAGATTATACATTACTAACATGACCGGCCAACAGCTATACCGGTTGTTTAATCCATTATTGTGTGAATTTATACCATCGTCCGCTAATCCTAAGTGTATATTTCTAGCCTCGCTACCGAACTCGGGCCACCTACAATCTACATTTCGCCAAGCAGGAGAATCAGATGGATGACGCATCTTTCCATCTTTAGATCGATTCTCCGCATGCCAACTCATTAATTTAGCAGTAGCAGTAGATTTAAACAGTCATTTAAATCTAGGGATTATCGGAAAATACCACATCACTTTGGCTGGAACATTAACCCTAACTTTACCATCTTTTCCAATTTTCCAGCGAGAAAGATGGCATTTGGGACACTCAGATAAAGACTCGGCAGCTGGTCCCCTGTATAACACGCAGTCATTTGGACAAGCGTGGATTTTGACTTACTCAAGTCCTAAATCAGTTAAGGTTTTTATTTGATAGGGATAAATAAATTATGATAGCATGATTTATTTACTGCATTAATTGTACAAGGTGTGGACTGCTAGGCCCAATAAAAAGATATATGACATTCAGACCAGAAAGGTTAAGCCTGATGGACCAGATCAGTCCTGATGGAATAAAGAAGGCCCAAAAGCCCTGATTATTAATTAATTTTATAATTAATTAATAAGGGAAAAATCAGCTGTTGAGAAGAGTCCCGATAAGGATATAAATCCTTATAGATTAGCCTCAAGGGGACCTAAAATCCATAACATTTGGCGCCGTCTGTGGGAAAGCACAACAACAACCATGGCGAGAACACGGAGAACAATTAGAGCTCTAGAGGAAGGAACACCATCAGAGACAACCCAGGTGATTTCGTCAACCGTGGAGGTTCCTCCCCATTCAACTTATGCATCTACTCAGGGGGAAGCCCAGATAGGGGCAACTCAACCTCAGCAACAAGGGACAACTCCCCCGACTATTCAAGGTACGAATCCTCAAGTTCAACAAGTACATATGCCTGTGAATTCTCGACCCGTCGGGTATGAATATTCAACTATTGTTACTACTAACCCCCCTTATGGGATGCCCCTTCACCCTGAGGTTGGAGGAAGCGGATATGCTGGGCGAAGCGAAGCACGAGGGCAGTCGCCCCCTATATACGAGGTTTGGGTCCTATTCCTGAGGATCGGGAATTTTCTGGTCCTTACACTGAGAGAGACTCCGAATCTTCGGATGATGAAGTGGCCCCGAGAAGGAGGCGTCCTGGAAAAGAGCCAGTGGCCGATGGAAGGCAACGCCCCCAAAGCACCCCAGGGGCGAATCCCCAAGAAGTGCAGGAAAGGATCAGGGCTCATGAGGCTGAAATCCAAAGGCTGAGGCGTGATTTGGAGGCTCACCAGGCCACCAGACCCCAGATACCTCCTTGGGGAAGAAATCCTCCTCCTATCATAGACCTGGATGGTCCGGTACGAAGAAGGGCTGCTGTCCCAAGAACTGATCCAAGCAATCTCCTTCCCCTTGGAGATCCTGATGATCCAACTCCACCCTTCACAGAAGAGATAATGAATGCCCATATCTCAAGGAAATTCAAGATGCCCACTATCAAAGCCTATGATGGCACGGGAGACCCCGCTAATCATGTTAGGACATTCTCTAATACACTGCTGCTGTAACCCGTGAATGATGCTATAAAGTGTCGGGCCTTCCCTCAAACCCTGTCGGGTATGGCTCAAAGATGGTACAGTCGCCTGCCCCCAAACTCTATTGGATCGTTCAGAGAATTAAGTCAGGCTTTTATTAAGCAATTCATCAGTGGAAGAGTCCATGAGAAAAGTTCAGCATCTCTTATGAGTCTTGTGCAGGGAGCTAAGGAATCCTTAAGAGATTACCTGAATCGTTTCAAAGAGGAGGCTTTAAAAGTCCCGGACCTTGATGATAAGGTAGCCATGATAGCACTGCAACAAGGAACTAGGGACGAGTTTTTTAAGATGTCCTTGGCCAAGCGTCCCCCTGAAAGCATGTTGCAGCTCCAAGAGAGGGCAGGGAAGTATATCAAGGTTGAAGAAAGTATGAGGAAGACCGTAGTAAGTAATGAGCCCACTGGAGGCAAGAAGCGGAAAACTGATTTAAAATATATTGCAAAGGACAAATATCCTAGAACCGAACAAAACCCTGATTCAACCCCCAAGAAGGGAGGACTTGGGCAAAAGTTCACTGAATACGCTAAGCTGAATGCTCCTAGAAGTCAGATTTTGATGGAGATTGAGAAAGATAGAGATATTCGCTGGCCTAAGCCTTTGAAGGCTGATCCCGCCAAGCTAGATAAGAGCAAGTATTACAGGTTTCACAAAGATGTTGGCCATGACACCGATGAGTGTAGGCAATTGAAAGATGAAATTGAGTTTTTGATTCGAAAAGGAAGATTGAACAAGTATACTGGAGATGGAGGGGACAGAAATAATAATGGAAGGAAGAACTTTGAAGATCGTAGGAGGGACCAAGACGATCAGGGGAGAAATCCCCAACCCAGAGGGCCGGTTATAAATGCGATTTTTGGAGGACCGTGACGCCCTCGAGGACCTGTGATAAACACGATCTTTGGAGGTCCAACTGCTGCTGGATTGTCCAAAAATTCCAGAAAGGCATATACTAGGGAGGTTATGCATATTGTTGGAGAAGCCCCGAAGAGGGCCAGGACAGAAGTAACGTTGGCTTTTGATGATTCCAACCTAGAGGGTGTGAAGTTTCCCCATGACGACCCGCTGGTCATAACACCGATAATAGGAAATAGCCCGGTTAAGAGGGTCCTTGTGGATAATGGTGCTTCTGTGGATATCTTGATCCACGACACCTTTCTAAGGATGGGGTATAACGACTCTCAGTTGACACCAACCGACATGCCGATATATGAATTTGCTGGAGTCGAATGTCATGTGGAAGGGATAATCAAATTACCGACCACCATAGGTACGGAACCAAGGCAAGCAACGCAGATGCTGGATTTCGTGGTGGTAAAGGCTAGTTCAACTTATAATGCTATCATGGGGAGAACAGGGATACATGCCTTCAAGGCAGTCCCCTCTTCCTACCATTCAGTCATGAAGTTTCCCACCCGAAACGGGATTGGAGAAGAGAGAGGAGATCAAAAAATGGCTAGAAGCTGTTATGTGGCCTCTTTGAGGGCAGATGGAGTCGGGGGGCAGGTTCTTCCTATTGAAGATATGGATGTTCAAGAAAATGACGAGAATAGAGGAAGGCCAGCAGAAGAATTGGTTTCGGTTCCTTTAGACCCCGAGAATCCCGAGAGGATGACTTTCATTGGAGCCACATTAGAGGAGCCCCTTAGAGGGAAGTTAGTGAAATTTTTGCAAGGAAATAGTGATGTGTTTGCATGGTTAGCAGCTGATATGCCAGGCATAGACCCAGAGTTAATTACTCACAAGCTAAACGTAGATCCAAGCCGGAAGACAGTGAAACAAAAGAAAAGAAATTTTGCCCCGGAAAGGCAAGAGGCTATAAAACAGGAAGTAGAAAAGCTCTTAGAGGCTGGTTTCATTGAGGAGATTCAATTTCCGGAGTGGTTAGAAAACCCTGCAATGGTGAAGAAGGCTAATGGAAAGTGGAGGATGTGTATAGACTTCACTGATCTGAATGATGCATGCCCCAAAGACTGTTTTCCGCTGCCTAGAATTGATACTTTGATTGATGCCACTGCTGGACATGAGATGCTGAGTTTCATGGATGGATTTAGCGGATACAACCAGATCAAAATGTATAAGGATGACATTCCAAAGGTATCATTTATCACTGACTTTGGTGTTTATTGTTATCTTGTTATGGCGTTTGGTCTCAAGAATGCAGGAGCCACCTATCAAAGGTTGGTAAATAAAATTTTTAAGGATCTTATTGGTAAGACTATGGAAGTCTATGTTGATGACATGTTAGTCAAGAGTCTAGTAAAGACTGATCATTAAGCCCATTTAAGGGAAGCTTTTGAGGTCCTGAGGTACCACAAGATGATGTTGAATCCTACGAAGTGTGCTTTCGGAGTAGGATCTGGAAAATTCTTGGGACTGATGGTCTCAAAGAGGGGAATTGAGGCTAACCCGGATAAAATAAAGGCAATCCTGGACATGGAACCACCAAAAACTGTTAAGGATGTTCAGAAGCTTACAGGAAGGGTTGCTGCGCTAGGACGATTCATCTCCAAGTCGGGGGACAAGTGTTTGTCATTCTTCAAGTCGCTAAAGAGCATCAAAGACTTTGTATGGAGTGAGGAAAACCAGAAGGCATTTGAAGAGTTAAAGAAGTATATGGCCCAGGCCCCGTTGTTGGCCAAGCCAGTTCTGAGTGAAGTTTTATTCTTGTACTTGGCTGTTTCAGAGAGCGCCTTGAGCGCGGTGTTGGTTATGGAGGAGCTAAAAGTCCAGAAACCCGTGTATTATGTCAGCAAAATTCTGCATGGTGCTGAGTTGAATTATTCAACTATTGAGAAATTTGCTCTAGCCTTGGTAATGGCTTCAAGAAAACTGCGTCCTTACTTTCAGGCTCATCAGATTGAGGTGCAAACGAATCAGCCACTGAGAAATATCATTCACAGTCCCAAGGCAAGTGGGAGATTGATTAAGTGGGCAATAGAGTTGGGAGAGTTCGATCTCAAGTATAAGCCACGTACGGCCATAAAAGCCCAGGCACTAGCGGACTTCGTGGTGGAATGTACCATACCCAACCAAGAAGTCGGGGGGCAGGAAGATACCATACCTCAAGACAAGGGAGTCGATAAGGGGGACAGAGAGAAGGATGATAAGGAGAAAGAATATCGGGTTCTCTATTTTGATGGAGCATCAAAAACAAATTCCAGTGGAGCAGGGTTGGTTTTGCAAAGTCCTGATGGGTTCTTAATTGAGTATGCTATGAAGCTAGACTTCCCAACCAAAAACAATGAGGCAGAGTATGAAGCCTTGATAGCTGGCCTTGGTCTAGCTGGGACACTTAGAGTCAAAAACTTAAAGGTCCGTGGAGACTCGAAGCTGATCATATCCCAGGTAAAGGGAGAATTTGAGGCAAGGGATGATACGATGGCTAAGTATGTCCGCCTAGTAAGGGCTGTGATGACCCAATTTAATGAATGCCATGTTGAACACATTCTAAGGGAAGAAAATGCTAAAGCAGATGCGCTATCAAAGTTTGCTTCATCTGAGATAGAAGAAAGTTCAGGAAGTGTGTACTTCCGTATTTTGAAAACACGAAGCATAGATGTTAAGCTTGTGGCTCCTATAGGCCTGGGGACATCCTGGATTGATCCCATTAAGGCTCATATTCAAACCGGTTGGTTGCCAAGCGATGCAACTGAAGCACGAAAGTTAATTGTTCCGGCACTAAGGTACTCTTTGATAGATGGGATTCTTTACAAAAGATCTTTCGTGGTTCCCTACTTGAGGTGTCTCAGGCCCGATGAGGCACGCTTGGCTCTTGAAGAAGTGCATGAAGGTATTTGTGGACAACACTTGGGGGGCAGGGCCTTGGCTCATAAGATAACTCGTTTAGGTTTTTATTGGCCAGAAATGATGGCTGATGCCAAAGAATACGTGAAGAAATGTGACCGTTGTCAGAAGCATGCACCTGTTGTTAGACACCCCCCGAGATGCTGACCTCTATCAACTCGCCCATTCCTTTTGCTATGTGGGGAATGGATATTTTGGGGCCTTTTCCCATGGCCACAGCACAAAGGAAGTTTTTGATTGTAGCCATTGATTATTTCACCAAGTGGATCGAAGCAAAACCCTTGGCCAAGATCACAACTAAGCAGGTTGCACAATTCCTGTGGGAAAACATTATATGCCGGTATGGAATTCCCCGTATCCTCGTCACTGACAATGGAACACAATTCAACAATGAGGAATTCAAGAAGTATTGTGAAGAAAATGAAATTGAGTTACGGTTCACCTCTGTGGCTCACCCGCAAGCCAATGGGCAAGCGGAGGAAGCAAATCGGATAATCCTGGATGGACTAAAGAAAAGGATCGAGAAGTCAAGAAATAATTGGGTGGATGAGATACTTCCCATATTATGGGCCTATAGGACTACCTGTAGAGTCACGACAAGAGCAACTCCTTTCATGTTGGCATATGGAGCAGAAGCAGTAGTTCCCGTGGAGATATCACATTCCTCTCCAAGGATTCAGGCTTTCAATGCTGAAGAAAATGAGGAAGGGCAGAGGTTAGCCCTGGATCTAATTGATGAAGTGCGAGATGAGGCACATGCAAAGATAGTGGAATACCAAAAAAGAGCTTCATTTTATTACAACCTAAGGGTTAAAGAGAGATTCTTCAAGCAAGGAGATTTGGTATTAAGGAAAGTGGAAGCTTCTGGTGTAAGACAGAAAGGAAAACTAGCCCCAAATTGGGAAGGGCCGTACAGAGTCAAGAGCGTTCAGGGTAGAGGAACCTACAAGCTGGAGAGTATGGAGGGTTTTGAAGTCCCGAGAACCTGGCACGCACAAAACCTGAAGGTTTACTACGTGTAAGATAGGCGAAGTACGATTCTCACTTTTCATTGTGACAAGTAGGTTTAAAAGCACCTTGAAGCTTTGCTTGCATAGGATTTTATATTCCAGTAAAATTTATATTGTCTAGTTATTGTTGATTAGGGTCGAACCCATGCTGTGTAAGGTTTTGGAGAACCAGACTTCATATTAAAGAGTTTGAAATTATTTCAATCTAAGGATGTTTAAAGTTCAAATGCATATTAAGATTGTAAAGTTAAAATAGAAAGAGGCAAGAAAAGCAACATATGAAATATAACCCCGAAGGGTAACAAGTTCAGAAAAGCAACATATAAAATATAACCCCGAAGGGTAACAAGTTCTGATATGAATAAAGTTCAAAAAGAAGATATACAAAAAAAAACCTTAGGCCTTGGAAGGATGAGATTCCTCGGAACCACTATCCGAAGTCTCCTCGGATGTTTCAGTCATTCCTTCGGACGTCTCGGTCGTCCCCTCCGAAGTCCCTGTAGAGGTTCCCTCTGCGGGAGATGCTGGCTGTTGAGGCACTGCTCTTGAGGCTCTTCCACCCTGGCCTTCTTAGTGACAGGCTCAAACTCCTCTTCGGAAGAATCTTCCTCCTCTCCGTCCTTGATCATATCAGCAAGCTTCTTAGTAACACCCCCGAGCTCTGGAACTCGCACAGGGCAAGGAAAGGAGAACTGCTCGAGGACTTCTGGAAATTCATCTTGTATGGCCTCCACAGCAGCATCTCAGCCTTCTTTATAGCTAACTGGGTGCAGGAGGGCATCGTGCTCCACCATCAAGTCCTTGAACTCCTGGGTGTCCATCCAGCCGTCAAAGGCTTTATCCTTCTGTGCCTTCAAGATAACATTTTCAGCCCGGGCCGTTTCTAGGTCAGAAGTGGAAGAGGCCAGTTGAGCTTCAAGGGCCTCTATTCTCTGGTTGGCCTCCTCCAACTTCTTGTTAGTGTCCTCCAGGCCAACCTTCCAAGCCTTAGCTTGGTGAATCGCCCCTTGAAAATGGGCGTTAGCCTGCAAAAGAAGCAGCAAAAGTATGAGAAAGGAAACGTGAAAAGGAAAGTATAAAGGGCAATAGGAAAAGGACATACCGTCGCTAAAGCCTGGGCTCCGAAAAGCTCATTCCCCTCTAAGTCCTGTTGAAGGACAAAATCTTGATAGTCCACCGGGGAGATGGAGTGCTTAGACCATTTGCTTGGATAGGGCCGTGCTGCCCAATATTGAATCCTTGCCCCGGATCCCCCAAGCAGGTTGAAAATAGGTCCCTGGCCTCTGCTTGGTGCGCAAAACCTGGCTGGGGCCTTCCTCGCCCGGTTCCATTGCTTGAAGGAGGAACTCAGGGAATCGGTCACCAAGGCGTGGGTCTTTAAAGACCTTTCCAGCCCTCTTCATCCTGGTTGTCTCCAGGTCTTTAGGCTTGGTAGCCTCCTCAATCTTCTCAGCCACTGCAACAAGCAAAGTTGAAAACTCAGCGAAATAGAAAATGAAATAAAGAAAAGAGAGCGAGATATAAGGGAGGAAAATTACTTTTCTTAGGGACGGGAGAGAGGCCGCGTTCTACAAGAACGGACTCCCAGATAAGATCCCAAGAATGGGAAGTCCCATTATCTTGTGTAAGGAGGTTGAAAGCTCTAGCCTCCTCCTCAGACAAAGTTATGTCATTTGGGCTCCCATCAACGGCAAGCCCGAAGGACGATCGAAACAGGGTGCCCCAATCTCCACCCTCCCAAACAACGAACAAAAAATCTTTCTTCCACCCCAAGTTGTTGTCAGGGATGGACTTCCCATTCACTATATGGGGAATAGTGGGGCGCTGGTTTAGAGAAACCCAACCCGGACATTATCAGGGCTGTTTTTGAACTGGAAAATTTTCCTGAAAACAGCAACAGAAGTAGGGACCTTGTGCTTGGCACATTGTGACAGGTAGCATAGAATAAGCCTCCAGGAGTTGGGGGGCAGTTGGCAAGGGCTGACGCCCACATCAGCCAGTAACAAGGGAATGAACGGATGAAAAGGGAGTCTGATACCTGCCCTTAGAGTATCTCTATAGACGCATAGTGCGTCCTTTTTCCACTGGCAGGCCCTGTCGGCCGGACCCGCAAGAACCAGCTTAAAAGGCTCCTTGATTTTGAAGCAGCTGCTCAACTTCTCCAGCTCCTTGGGATCCCGTAAAGCACTAATATGATCGTGCGCGTCCAGATGCGCATTAGACGGATACTCGTCCCCTCGAGTGTTGATCATGTTGATTAAGGAAGTATACCTCGATCGAATAGGAAATTCGTTGGACTTTCTAGCCACGTTCATCTTGGCCAGGCGAGTCATTTTTTTGTCAGCCATCTAAAAAAAGAAAGGGGCACGTAAACAGGCTATCTTAAAATGGCACACAATGGAAAAATAGATACGAAAAGCAAAGGGAGGAATTTTACCTGAAGAAGCACTCCTGAAAAAGGCTTTGAGCTCCGACTTGCTGTTATTGCTCTGAGAATCTTAGCAGGAGGAGAAAGAAGAAAACTTAGAAATGAGAAGGTGAGGAGTAGTAGCCTTTCCTCATTCCTTTATATAAGAGGAAAAGGAAGTTGAAGGGACGAAAGCCCATTAAGGATAAAGGCCCATAGGAAAAAGCCCAGAAAAAGGAATATTCCAGAATATTCCTAGGAATTCTAGAGCATTCTAAACAGGGTGTATTAAGCCCAGATCAATATTAAGCCCAATAGAGGGGCCCAGTAATATTTGGTAAAACCCAATAAGAGGGGCCCAGTAATATTTGAAAAAGCCCAATAGAGAAAGCCAGGCCCAAATCCAATTAGGATTTGGAAAATTCAATTTTAGCCCTAAAAGATGTAAGGCCCAATGGAGAAGGCTAGAAAAAGACCAGAATCCAGGTCGAGATCCAGGTCGTGAATCCTGCCCGAAATCTTTCGAGCAGACACCCGGAAATAACGGGTAATAAAGACCAGAATCCAGGTCGAAATCCAGGTCGTGAATCCTGCCCGAAATCTTTCGAGCAGACACCCGAAAATAGATGGAATAACGGGACTGAATTGAGGTCGAAACTTCGACCAGGAATGAGGTCGAATAAACCAAGCATCTTTTCAAAAATGGGGATTAAAAACCCAGGTCGAATTTCGACTAGGATCCTGGTCGAATTCTAGGTTGTGGATCCTAGTCGAAATCCTTCGACCAGGAAGCAAGAGAATCAAAGAATTTTCGAACAGGATTCAGGTCGAAATTTCGACTAGAATCCTGGTCGAAATCCTAGTCAAGGCTCAAGACCAGGAGCTGAAAAGTGGGGGAGTTTTCGACCTAGATCCCGGTCGAAAGTTCGACTAGGATCCTGGTCGAATTCCAGGTCGTGGATCCTAGTCGAATTCTTTCGACCAGGATGGCAAGGCTAACCCCTATTTTGACTAGGATCCAGGTCGAAATTTCGACTAGGATCCTGGTCGAAAAAGGGCTGGAAATCTAAAAAATCCAGAAAATTAGGGAAAAATCCCAGAAAATTAGGGAAAAATCCCAGAAAAATTGGGAAAAATCCCAGAAAATTAGGGAAAAATCCCAGAAAATTGGGAAAAATCCCAGAAAATTAGGGAAAAATCGCAGAAAATTAGGGAAAAATCCCAGAAAATTAGGGGAAAATCCCAGAAAATTAGGGAAAAATCCCAGAAAATTAGGGAAAAATCCCAGAAAAATTGGGAAAAATCCCAGAAAATAAGGGAAAAATTCCTAGAAATTAAGATAATTCCTGAATAAAAGGAAAATTCATTGTAAATGTGTAGGTCGCTCCACACTTTACGAAAAAACGAAACCCTGTAAGGGAACGAATAGACTTAACTTCTGCGAAACCTAGTCAATGTTTCCCAAAAGTTGGGGGGCAAATGATAGAGATAAATAAATTATGATAGCATGATTTATTTACTGCATTAATTGTACAAGGTGTGGACTGCTAGGCCCAATAAAAAGATATATGACATTCAGACCAGAAAGGTAAAGCCTGATGGACCAGATCAGTCCTGATGGAATAAAGAAGGCCCAAAAGCCCTGATTATTAATTAATTTCGTAATTAATTAATAAGGGAAAAATCAGCTGTTGAGAAGAGTCCCGATAAGGATATAAATCCTTATAGATTAGCCTCAAGGGGGCCTAAAAGGATAAGGAATCAGTTTCCTACTATCTAGGACTCCAAAGTCCATTCTAATTATGAGACTTGCCCACCAAGTCTCCTAAACCAAGTCCAATTCAAGGACTCCCAACATCTATATAAGGGGCCTCACCCCACAAATCAGAACTACGTTTTTTGACTTGATCCTTGGCAATCAGCAAGGTACGTAGGCATCTTGTAAGGCAGATCGAGTCACGAAACACAAGAGCAGTCAAATCGAGCCTTGAAGCTCACGTTCCTTATTATTAAACACAACAATCATATATATTAGTTAAAAATCCATAACATTATTAGCTTCATACATACCACCCGCAAGCACATGCTCTTTAGGAAGAAAAGAGCCAAAGGATTCAAGAAGATCGGTAAAGGCTTTATCACTAACTCCAAACCTGCCTTCTAATTATGTAATTTGAGGACTGACTCTAGTTTAGTGCACTCACTTCCCTCAAAAAGAGGCTGTTCTGCATCAGCAACATACCTCCTAAAGTCATCAGATTCTTCATCATCATTATATGTTGCTTGACATACATTATATGTTTCTTATGGGGGTGTGGGCTTTTTAGCAGGACAAGTACTACCAACTGAGGACTTAGTACTACTAGCAACCCCTTCTCCATGCCAAATCCAATCCAATTATCCTAAACTAAAACCAGATTCATAAAGATGACCCCTGATTATCTTGACAGTAAATATTTTGAAGTTACGCAGCGTGCACAAGGGCACGGTTTTTTTTTTGGGTTTTTAGCATTTTCCTCAGCAAATATCAAGAAATATTCGACACCAATCTCATATTGCAAAGAACCCCTATCGGCTTTTATCCAAGACTTGTCCATATAAAAACACCTGGTATATCACTAAAATTTCAGTCTTATAACTTATATGATTAATATTATTTATTATATTCCTACTGTTTTTTGTACCACTATCGAATTTTAAAATAAAACAAGTAAAACATAAATATCAAACATAAATTAGGATAACAATTGACAAAATTGTTATCAATATTTTTGTACCACTATCCTAATTCATTGCTAACAGAACAACACTGAAAAATAGAGAGATACAATGTTGGATATAGAAGGAGTTGAAGATTAAAGATAGATTCATCTATGACAACAATGCAGAGGATGATAACTCAATATAGATAGGACTTGCAAATAATCTTATATCCATTGAAACCAGTATGAAAATAGAAGACTTGGCATATACACAATGATCTGGAAAGCTACAGTGAAGAAGTCGTCAATAGAAGTTCGAAGGAAGTTCATTAATATGTTCATTCATAGAAGGAATAAGGTTGAAGATATTCGAAGTAGCAATCTGGATTGGTGTGAAGGTCATAAGGGTTTCAGTGAAGCTGATTTGATATGGTAGAAGACTTGACAGTGATTTATATAGTCTATAGTACGAAGGCCTGAGAGCGGAACTAGTCGTCTGTGAACTAGACCATTGCACTAGGCGTTAGTGATCCGTGAAAGGAAACTAAGTACTATCATTCGAAAGACTGTCAAGTGAGATTCGTATTCAAGAAAACTGTTCGAAGATTGAAGACGAAGCTCAGAAGACAGGAAGACATGAAGTGGTATGACTCAGGGATTGCATAGATCAAGTTTAAGGAAGTAAAAGAGTTCAAGTTCAAGTTCAAAGTGTTTGCAGGTCAACTTCCATGAGTTGCAAGTCAACCAAATGGAAGTGCATAGCAAGGAGGAAGATTTGTCTAAGGATGGAAAAGTTTATAAGGCAAAGAACTTATATAAATCGACTACTAAAAGGAAGAAATCGACTTTTGGCATTTCAACAAGCCAAAATCGACTTCTAGGAGTTTAACCAAGTCTACTAGTCGATTTCTATAGCTACTAGTCGAATTGTGCAAAGCAGAAGAGTTTCTAAGGCATGGGAAGTGCAAAAAATCGACTAACATATTCTACTAGTCGATTTTAGCATCCTAAAAATTGATTAGTAGCTACTTGGTGTTTTAATTTAAGTCATAATTCCCCTTGGCATGAAAATCGACTTATGAAAAGCCTAGAAAGTCACTAGTTGAATTCCTTGAGGTACAAATCGACTTCTGAGGTGTTGGATTATAAATCAAAGTCATTTCCTCTCTTGAACTCCAATTTGACTACTGAAAATCAAGGCAACTTTAATTCGACTTGTGGATTTCGACTACTGCACATGTTCAAATCTATTTACTTGGATGAGAGCTTGCCACGTCTCCCAGTCTATTCACCTACCTATATTTATCAGCTCAACAGTGAATTGAATAACAACTAACAATCAATCACAATCAGAAACAGTAGCGTTGCTCTCGCTCTTTGGAGATTCATTCTATCAAATCATCAATTTGTGAAGTGAAGTGCTATTGAATTTTATATAGAATTCTAGTCTTACATAGGAACACTCAAAAGCATTAAAGCCTTGTATTGATAGCTTGTATCCGATAGGTTATATTGCTTTTTAGAGTGATAGCGATACACACATTTGATAAGTTATCTTTTGTAGTGTGTAGAGTTATTGTTGCTTTGTTTACGTTTGTAACAAAGTTTGTAAGCAACCCACTCGAAGATTTTTCTTAATAATATAAGATCAATCCCCCGAAGCTCTTGTGTTTGTGTCTGTTTTTCATAGTATCTTTATCCGCTGCGAATTTATTTGAAAAATGAACGATAATACATTCACCCCCCCTCTGTATTAATCTAGTGGACCTAACAATTGGTATCAGAACTTATTGATCGATATACGGATCAGATCCTTTAGGTTAGCAAGTTTTGTGTTGGATTTTGGTTGAACGGAGACTGGGATAGCTTCTGGTTGTGTAGATTGGGTTTCTATTGATTGGTTGTGTTGTGTGACTGATTGGATAGTTGCAGTTTGAGACATCGTATTACGAAAATTTTAGAGATCTGTAAAAATGAGCTCTCAAAAGATTGGCGGTCTTAAGGTTCCGAAATTCGATAAGGCAAACTACAATCTATGGAAGAAGAGGATGCTTCTTTATCTCAGAGCTGTAGTTCACAGATACATTAAGGTCATCGAGAAAGGACCATTTGTATTTGAGATAGAAGATCCAAATGATGATGAGAAGAGAATTCCTAAGAATCCAGATGACTACACTGAGAAGGATATTGAATTGGATAGTCTGGATGCCAAGGTGCAGCACTTGTTGATGGAATCCATGGATGATGACATGAGCCATCAAATTGTTGTGTGTGAAAATGCTAAGCATATGTGGCAAACCATAGAGTTGTTAATGGAAGGAACGGAAGACGTCAGAGAAAATAGACTTGATATTCTGACTACCCAGTACGAGGAATTCAAATCTCTCCCAGGCGAAAACATAACTTCAGTCTTTGAAAGATTGAACAAGTTGATAAATGAACTGAACATCTATGGGGAGAGATATGAACAGAAAGAGATAAATAGGAAGTTTATGTTGACATTGCCCACACATCTCATGAGTAAAGGAGATTCAGTTTGTGAGCGCTTGGACTTCAAGACTATGTCTCTGGACAAGTTATATGGGAAGATAAAGACTCGTGAAATGGAATTGGAATAGAAAAAGATTATATATGGAAGTGGTCCAGTGGACGTGAAGAATGCTGAGTTACTGAAGACAACTGCTCTTGTAGCTAGTAAACACAAGGACTTGGACATAACTGCTGAAAAGCCAAAGACAAATGATCAAGTGCTTTGTGATGCTGAAGTTGATGATGGAAATCTCTCTGGAGACCCAAGGGATTATTATACAATGGAAGAGTTGCAATGTAACGACCGGGAAATTTACGTTGTATGATATCATATTTATAATAAAATATGTGTATTAATATGTCATTTATATGTGATTAAATGTGTTGAGTCATTAAACCATAACTGCTATGTGTTACGTGTTATCTGTTTTGATCCAAACGTGTTTTGGATATATATGGAGTGTTTTATTGCAAGTTAGATATCTTATATCAAAACCTATACAGCTCAAAACCATGTTTTAAAAGCCCGTATTTCAAACAAAATCATTGACCCTATTTTGCCAAAAATGCCCTATACCATATCGTTATTCTGAACCCCTAGACGTTTTACAAATTGACCTTTTTCGTGAAAAACGGCTTTTCTGGGCCCCTTCGGGTACCAAAAACCCCACAAAAATCACATTTTTATTTTTATATGATCATGAAATTATCATATATCATTTTTCTTTGCATTTTTATAATATTCACAATTTTTGGGAATTTTTAGCATTAATTTTGTATTTATTGGATATTTAAAAATTCAATATTAATACCCAAAAATTATAAAAATTGGGGCCAAATATTTTTATTAGGAGTGTATTTAGCCCCTTAATTTTATTTAGGGGTATTATTTTATATAGTATAAATATCTGATTTTTCAGTAATTATCTTTTAATTAATTATAAAAAAATCAGAAAATAAATAGAAAATTCAGAAAAAGGAATTAGGGTTCTTGAGTGTTCTTGCGGATCAAAGCCAATTTGATCGTGATTCCGGTGTCAGAAATCGAAGTGTGAGTAACCGATTTGAAGCCCAAAGTCTGTTCTATCAGAGTCAAAATCATCAACAGAGGTATTGATTTGTATTTCGTAATTTTCGGATTTAAACTCGAATTGGGAGTTCTTGTTTGATTGATTGTTAGATGTTTTCGTTGCCATAAGCTTGTAGATCGTTAAATTCCCTGTCGATACATGTATGTTTTGTCGAGTTTGGTTTGGTTGTTGGTGTCGCCGGAAAACCGCCGCTAGCAGCGGCTGTTCTTCGTTTTCTGGTGGTGTTGCCGACGAACGAAGAAGGAGAAGAACAAGGGAAGGCTGTAGGCTTGATTATCGAACAAAAACGAAGAGAGAGAGCAGCCTAGCATCGCCTGGTTCGTTGTCGATTCGAATCGCCGGAAAATCAGCCACCGGCGTCGGGTTTTTTTTCGGGTAGCCGCTGTTCTTCCCGACCCGAGGTCGACCCGGTTTCGACCCGGGAAACGACCCGGGTTCGATCCTAAAAACCCAAACCCTAATTTTGTTTTTGTGTTTCTGATTAATTAATTAATTATTTATATTTTTAGTATATTAAAAATCAGTTTTTAATAATTCTAAAAATCCAATAAATATTAGATTTAAATTCTGAAAAATAATATTATTAATTTCTGAATTATTTTATTAGTTTATAAATTCGAATTTAATTATTTAATTAGTTAATATTGCGAATAGTGATTCGGTAATGAGAATTATTATTCGAGCGTTAGTTATTCGAATAATATTGCAGTAATTATTCGTATCGTATAATTAAATACCGATAATTAATTGATTAACGAATCGTTTAAATTCCGATAATAATATATTAATTCGGTAGTATTCGAGAATAATGCGTAGCTCGTATTTATACGAGTGATTAATCGTTGAGTTGGTTTATAATTCGAATAATTCATAGTTATTCGATAAATAGCGTATCAGTTAATTAAATAGATTGATTATTTGTAAATAATCGATCTAATCAAATAAATAACGATGAGTTATAAATATTTGCAATAAATTGTGATTAATCCTAATAATTAGGGATTAATTATTTTAAATTAGTAAATAATTATCTATTAATTATTTATTAGTTATTTATTTATTAAATATTTAAAAAGTGATTAATTATTTCGATAATTAGTCACATAATTTTCGATAAATCATAACTTCTTCATTTTAACTCCAAAAATTATAAAAAAATTATTTTTGACTTTGATTTTTCTTAAATAATTATTTAAAAATTATTTTGGGATTTAAAAATTAGCAATAATTATTTATATTGAATAATAAATTGAAATATCAGTGTTTAATTGATAATAATTCAACCGTTAGTCCGAATTGAGCGAAAAGAAAGCCTGTTAACTTAGAAAAATGAATTATTTTCACTAAAAATAATATGAAGATCTAATTTCTTCTCGAAATTAGTTGACCTTATGGATTGCTTGATTATAAGTCGAAATGCGTGCCGAGACGAGTTCAAAAAATTCCGGAAAAATGGGAAATGAAGCAGAAGGTGATCAACGGAGCAATCAGCGAATCGATTTCGATTCTAAAAATTATTTTAACTATAAAAATGATTATGTGCTTATGTGCTTATGTGTATTATGTGGTTAATCTAGTCTTACTTGTTTATATGTAATATTCGAGTTGGTTATAAACGTATGGGTAAATAGTAGGAACAAAATGAAGTCGATTTAAGGTGCAACCGAAGTACAAAATGACTTAATCAATCTATTTTTCTAACA
This sequence comes from Apium graveolens, assembly GCF_009905375.1. Classification (NCBI taxonomy): domain Eukaryota; kingdom Viridiplantae; phylum Streptophyta; class Magnoliopsida; order Apiales; family Apiaceae; genus Apium; species Apium graveolens. The sequence continues at coordinate 223,044,172 of NC_133649.1, read as the reverse complement.
GAAACTAAGCCAGCAAGGCAGGTCAAGTAGGGAATAGACGGAAGTGATTTAATTGCAGTAAGTCGCACATAAGGCAAGTTTCTCCTCTATTCTATTTTCCAGAATAGTGATATTCTCTTCAGATTCTTATTACATTTACATTACTTTAACTCCTTTATTCATATCTCAGTTCGATTCTTGAATTATTCTTTTAATTTGAATTTATGATTCATATTCCAATTATTATTCACAGTTATTAATATATTCTGGTGATTAGAATATATCAAAGTATACCGATTATTCCGGTTGCTATTCCAGGGACCGGATAACATTACTTTTGGGGATTAAGGTTACTTAATCCTAAGGACCGGGATATAACCGGATCCTTGAGATGGGCCGTAGTGCCTGGGTGCCCGACGGGATCTATATGTGAGATATAGATCTGCACTGTACCTGGCTGATCAGCAGGGTATAGCTGCGAACTTGAGTCCAGTGTAGTTCGTTTGTATTCGCCAGCAATGGCCTTCTTTTGATTCTTATGAGGTTATATCTTTGCAGATATACCTGGAATATGGATTTAGTTATATTGCTTTAACATTGTGTATATTTTGTAGACTTGTTGAGCAATTTTGGCTCACCCCTTTTTGCTGTTATTTACCTTATTGTTTCAGTTAAGAAGGAATATGAAACCCGTTAGAACACGAGTGGTAAAGAAGCGGGTCAAGCCTCGGGATCCTCTTATACCCAAGGTGTTGATCCCAATCCAGGAAGAAAGCTTTGAGTTTCCCGAGCAGGTGGAGTGTTGATAGATAGTATGTGTGTTTGAATAAAAGCTGAACTTAGTTTAAAATGAGTTAGACAATGGTTTGTAATAAAGAAAGTTTGTGAGATTTTGAATGTTGGTTTGTAATAAAAGTAGTTAGTGGTTCTTATTTTCATACTTCAACTTAAAAAGGTCCTGGTAGTTGTTAAGGGGTTTAGTTTCATTTCTTTATTATTTATTAATAAGCTTGTACAGGTTTGGCGATTAGCTCGTAACCCCTAGACTTATACCCCGGGTCTGGAGGGCGTTACAGTTTGGCATCAGAGCTGTAGGTTTGGTCCCTGAAAACAAGAACATTAGGATTAAGATAGCATAGAGAGATCACATAAGATAGGGATAGTCAGATTAGGAAGAATAGTGTTAGGATTTAGGTCAGATTAGAATAGGGAAATATAAATCTTAGAATCGTTTAGTGACCTTTTCTTTTCTTTGGTATATTATTAGATGGCTTCTTCGTCAGAGCAGACTGAGTCAGACCCAGTAGCAGCAGCAGTACTAGCCCAACATCAGTGCAGATTTTTCCTCCATTGCCACCACCTCCACTATTACCATTTGGACCAGCACCAGAGATACCATCTCCACTAGAGGTACCAGACTTTGTTGATTATTTCCCTTATGTTGAGCCAGAGATGCCTGACTTTCCACCTTTGGAGTTTCCGATGTTTGATGTTCCTGATATGATTGATCTTCCACAGTGGGATGATTTAGAGCCGCAGATTCCAGTACCGCAGCCTGAGATTCCAGATATTCCACAGATGGAGCCAGAGGCAGAGCCACCAGTGTATGCACCTATGGAGCAGCCAGTCTTATTTCCTGCCCCTTTAGCTATTTATGCCCCTATTCCTGGAGTATATCAGTTTCCACAGCAGGAGTTTATGGATGAGATAGTAGTCGGTGGGCCGTTACCTTCTCGAGGTTCTAGCACGGATCTTAATGAGCATCATACAGTTACTTATCAGCGTTTTCAGGAGGAGAGAGAGGAGAGGGTTCGATGGCAGACCCAGTGTAGAGAGATCCTTGGATTGTTTGAGACGCAGGCAGATGGTCCCGTCCGAGCATTACGATCAGATTACATACTGAGGGAGAGGTTACGTCAGATTCACCGAGTTAGTTCTCAGCAGCTTATGGATCTGAGACAGCAGGATATTAGTGCAGAGACAGCATATCATAGAGCATTGGGACTTCCCGAGACAGTGCTAGAGGCATTGCAGGAGGAGTTGAGTCATGTGCCACCAGGGTTCTGAGTCAGGGACAGATGAGACAGTGACGTCAGAGTATAGATGTACATAGAGGCAGCGTAGTATGACCTAGTGAGAAGTGTGTATGTGTGTACTAGTAGTTTAACCTATAGTAGGTTTTTGACCTGTAGTAGTAATATGACTTGTAGCCCCGATGACTTCCAGCGGAGCGAGAGTTTGGATCAAGCATTTACACCTGAGGCTGGTGTCATAATATAAACCAAACTTTTCAAATTTCTTTTATTTAATTTTCAGTCTTTCCAGTTTTACAGCATTTACTTTCATTTTACTGCTTTACAGTCTTTTATACTATAATTCCTGTTGAAAAAAAAAATAGAAAAGGATAACCATTTTATTTAACTGCTTACATTTCTAATTTTTATATTCAGCAACTGTTTTCTTTATATAAATCATGTTATTAATACCAGATAAATTGTTTTTCTTACATACTGTCAATTGTTTATTAAACTGTTAAATAAATATCACCTGTTTTATTATCAGAAGAAGATGGCACCAAAAAGAAAGACTAGGGCTGAGACCTCTAACAACAATTCTGAAGTCCAGACTAATGAAACCATGAACCAAATGTTCCATCTGATGCAACAACAGATGGTAATGATGCAGCAGCAGATGCAGCATCAGTAACAGCAGATACAACAACAAATGTTACAACAGCCACCTCATCCTGAGCCTCAACCTGTTGTTACTTTTAAGCAGTTTCAGTCAGTTAAACCTCTAGAATTTGATGGGTCTACTGATCCTATTAAAGCTACCACCTGGTTAAAGGAAATAGAGAAAGCTTTTGTACTAGTGAAGGTAGGTGAGGACCAGAAGACTGATTTTGCTAGTTACTTGTTGAAAGGAGAGGCAAATTATTGGTGGGAATCTAAAAAGGCTTTAGAGGGTGAAGATGTTATTGCTTGGGATAAGTTTAAAGAGTTATTTTTAGAAAAACATTTTCCTCGCTATGTAAGGAATCAAATGCAGATAAAGTTTTTAGAGCTGAAGCAGGGAAGTATGTCTGTAACAGAGTATGAAGCCAAATTCAATGAATTGGCTAGGTTTGTTCTGAAACAGGTGGACACTGAAGGGAAGCGAGTGCAGAGATTTCAAGAGGGATTACGACCATAGATACGCGGACAAGTTGCAGTTTTTGAATTAGCAACATATACTGCTGTAGTCCAGAAAGCTCTGATCATCGAAGGGGAAAGTGAAAGGTCTCAACGAGATAGAGGACAGGGAAATTTCTAAGACCATTTCAACAGAAAGCCGGGATTTCAAGCCCGGGCAAATCTGAATTTCAAAAGGATAGGACAGGGTACACAAAAAGCAGGTAATCGTTTCCAAGTCTCCAACCAGCAGGAAATTGTTAAGGTTTCAGTACCGTATTGCAAAACTTGTGGACGCAAGCATACCGGCGTATGTATTAAAGCAGAGGTGACATATTTCAAATGCAAGCAGAAAGGACACTACTCTAACGAATGTCCGACAGGAAAAACAGCAGAAATCACTTGCTATCAATACGGAAGGAGAGGGCATATCGCTAGGAATTGTAAAGGACCAGCAATGGCAGCCAGTATTCCGAAAATATTGGCATTACCTCCGCCACCGCCGCCAAATCAACCTAGAGCAAGGAATTTTAACATGACCATGAAAGAAGCAGTACAAAATCCAAGTGTGATTGTAGGTACGCTTTTGGTGAACTCCGTAGATTCAAAAGTATTAATTGATTCTGGAGCTACCCGTTCCTTTATTTCTGAAGAATTTCTTGATAAGTTACATTGTGAAATTGAATGGTTGGGCGAGACGTTAATTATAAAATTAGCGAATGACGACCAAGTTCCGGTAGATCGAGTATGTCCTGCGTGTGATGTAGAAGTAGCCGGACATTATTTTTCTGTAGATTTAATTCCTTTTAAGTTAGGAGAATTCGATATCATTTTGGGAATGGATTGGTTAGCATGTCATAATGCTCAGATAGATTGCGCGAATAAGAAAGTTGAATTGTGAACTACGGAAAATGCAACGGTAAAATTCAAGGGCGAAAAGCAGCAGAATAAATTTCTCACTGTAGTGCAGACCAAACGATTGCTTCGACAAGGATGTGAGGCGTACATAGCTTACGTGTTAGATACTGAAAAAGGAAGTCCTAGAATAGAAGACATTCCAGTTGTATGTGAATTTCCGGATGTCTTCCCAGAAGAGCTTCCAGGGTTACCGCCAGATCGAGAAATCGAGTTCACGATTGATCTAGCACCAGGTACAGAACCAGTTTCGAAAGCTCCGTATCGAATGGCTCCAGTCGAAATGAAAGAATTGTCAACGCAACTGCAAGATCTTCTAGACCGAGGCATTATACGACCTAGTATATCCCCATGGGGTGCACCAGTGTTATTTGTGAAGAAGAAGGATGGCAGCATGCGATTGTGCATCGACTATAGGGAATTGAATAAGCTCACTATCAAGAACAAGTATCCTTTACCGATAATCGATGATTTGTTCGACCAGCTAAAAGGAGCTGCATGGTTTTCAAAGATAGATTTACGCTCAGGTTATCATCAATTGAAGATTAAAGCTGAAGATATTCCAAAGACTGCGTTTCGTACGAGATATGGGCATTACGAGTTTCTTGTAATGGCATTCGGATTAACAAACGCGCCAGCTGCATTTATGGATTTGATGAACAGGATATTCAAGAAATATTTGGACAAGTTTGTAATTGTATTCATTGATGACATCTTGATTTACTCCAAGACAGAAGAAGAGCATGCAGAACACTTGAGGATAGTTTTGGAAATTCTGAGGAAAGAGCAATTATACGCAAAATTCTCAAAATGTGAATTCTGGTTAAGGGAAGTACAATTTCTAGGGCATATCATCGGTAGAGAAGGCATCCAAGTTGATCCAGCAAAGATTGAAGCTGTGTTGATTTGGGAAAGACCAAAGACGCCGACAGAAGTTCAAAGTTTCTTGGGATTGGCAGGATATTATCAAAGATTTGTCAAAGATTTTGCGAAAATAGCAACGCCGCTGACCAAGTTAACCCGAAAAAGTGAAAAGTTTGAATGGAATGATAAGTGTGAAGAAAGTTTTCAAGAGTTAAAGAATCGGTTGGTGACCGCACCAGTACTTGTACTACCAGACGAGCAAGGAAATTTCATCATTTACAGTGACGCTTCGTATCGCGGGTTAGGATGTGTATTGATGCAACACGGTAATGTCATTGCATATGCTTCGAGACAACTTAAACCCCATGAGTAGAAATATGCTACGCATGATCTGGAATTGGCAGCAATCGTATTTGCATTGAAGTTTTGGAGACATTATCTCTACGGTGAAAAATGTGAAATCTACACGGATCATAAAAGTCTGAAGTATATCTTTACGCAAAAAGAACTGAACATGCGACAACGTCGATGGCTGGAATTGATTAAAAAATTATGATGTTATAATCAGTTATCATCCAGGAAAAACAAATGTTGTAGCGGATGCGCTAAGCAGAAAAGAAAGATTGAATCGGTTAACTTCATACGAAGAATTGGCCAAGGAATTCGACAAATTGGAAATCGAGATTCGAATTCCCAATGAATCTGCAGGAACTATCTACGCTATGACTTTCCAACCGGAGTTGCTAGAAAAGATTCGCCGTTGTCAAGATGAAGTAATGAGTCAAGATGACGACTTAACGGGAGAAGAGATCACAACTCAGAAAGATAATGAAGGAATTTTACGCTTTGCATCGAGAATCTGGATCTCTAACGTGGCAGAATTAAAAGAAGAAATAATGCGGGATGCGCACAATTCGAAGTATTCCATTCATCCAGGAAGCACAAAAATGTATCGCGATTTGAAGGAAAACTTTTGGTGGCCGAATATGAAGAAGGAAATAACAGAATGGGTGAGTAAATGCTACACATGCCAGCGAGTTAAAGCGGAACATCAACGTCCGAGCGGGTTATTGCAACCGTGAGACATTCCCGAATGGAAATGGGAACATCTAGCGATGGATTTTGTGGTAGGACTACCGAGGACTAGGGCAAATCATGATGCGATATGGGTAATCATTGACAGACTTATGAAGTCGGCACATTTTCTACCAATTAATGAAAGATTTTCGCTCGACAAATTAGTGCACATGTATCTTAAGGAAATTGTGATACGACATGGAGTTCCAATATCTATCGTGTCTGATCGAGATCCTCGTTTTAATTCAAGATTTTGGAGACAATTTCTAGAATGCCTTGGAACAAAATTAAACATGAGTACCGCTTATCATCCGCAAACCGACGGGCAAAGTGAAAGAACTATTCAAACGATTGAAGACATGCTACGAGTTTGTGCGATCTATTTTGAAGGCAGTTGGGAGGAGCATCTACCCCTAGTGGAATTTTCTTATAATAACAGCTATCACGCCAACATTGGAATGCCACCGTATGAAGCACTATATGGGAGAAAATGCAGATCACCAGTGCATTGGGATGAAGTTGGAGAACGTATAATTTTGGGACTAGAATTAATTCAGCAGACGAAAGAAAAGATTGAACTTATTCGGAAATGACTCGATGCAGCGCAAAACAGGAAACGCAAATATGCAGACCAGGAAAGGAAGTATATGGACTATGAGGAAGGGGAACACGTATTATTTAAAATATCGCCATGGAAAGGATTGACTAGATTTGGCAATAAGGGTAAATTGAAGCCACGATATGTCGGACCATTTGAGATTTTGAAGAAAGTAGGGAAGCTTGCATATGAATTAGCGTTACCGCCTCATATGCAACATATTCACAATGTGTTTCACGTGTCAATGTTTAAGCGATATAATCCTGATTCTAGGCATGTAATAGAGTATGAACCGATAGAATCCAACCAGATTTGTCTTTTGTAAAGCAGCCGGTAAGAATTTTAGATCGGCGAGAGAAAGTGTTGAAAAATAAGTCTGTATATTTAGTGCGAGTATTGTGGAGAAACTCAGTGGTTGAAGAATCAACCTGGGAGCTTGAAAGTGAAATATTAGAGAAATACCCTCATTTGTTTTCGTAGAAGATTCTGAGGACAGAATCCTATTAAGGGGGGAGAATGTAACGACCGGGAAATTTACGTTGTATGATATCATATTTATAATAAAATATGTGTATTAATATGTCATTTATATGTGATTAAATATGTTGAGTCATTAAACCATAACTGCTATGTGTTACGTGTTATCTGTTTTGATCCAAACGTGTTTTGGATATATATGGAGTGTTTTATTGCAAGTTAGATATCTTATATCAAAACCCATACAGCTCAAAACCATGTTTTAAAAGCCCGTATTTCAAACAAAATCATTGACCCTATTTTGCCAAAAATGCCCTATACCATATCGTTATTTTGAACCTCTAGACGTTTTACAAATTGACCTTTTTCGCGAAAAACGGTTTTTCGGGGCCCCTTCGGGTACCAAAAACCCCACAAAAATCACATTTTTATTTTTATATGATCATGAAATTATCATATATCATTTTTCTTTGCATTTTTGTAATATTCATAATTTTTGGGAATTTTTAGCATTAATTTTGTATTTATTGGATATTTAAAAATTCAATATTAATACCCAAAAATTATAAAAATTGGGGCCAAATATTTTTATTAGGAGTGTATTTAGCCCCTTAATTTTATTTAGGGGTATTATTTTACATAGTATAAATATCTGATTTTTCAGTAATTATCTATTAATTAATTATAAAAAAATCAGAAAATAAACAGAAAATTCAGAAAAAGGAATTAGGGTTCTTGAGTGTTCTTGCGGATCAAAGCCAATTTGATTGTGATTCCGGTGTCAGAAATCGAAGTGTGAGTAACCGATTTGAAGCCCGAAGCCTGTTCTATCAGATTATCACGTCAAAATCATCAACAGAGGTTTTGATTTGTATTTCGTAATTTTGGGATTTAAACTCGAATTGGGAGTTCTTGTTTGATTGATTGTTAGATGTTTGCCATAAGCGTATAGATCGTTAAATTCCCTGTCGATACATGTCTGTTTCGTCGAGTTTGGTTTGGTTGTTGGTGTCGCCGGAAAATCGCCGCTAACAGCGGCTGTTCTTTGTTTTCTGGTGGTGTTGCCGACGAACGAAGAAGGAGAAGAACAAGGGAAGGCTGTAGGCTTGATTATCGAACAAAAACGAAGAGAGAGAGCAGCCTAGCATCGCGTGGTTCGTTGTCGATTCGAATCGCCGGAAAATCAGCCGCCGGCGTCGGATTTTTTTCCGGGTAGCCGCTGTTCTTCCCGACCCGAGGTCGACCCGGTTTTGACCCGGGAAACGACCCGGGTTCGATCCTAAAAACCCAAACCCTAATTTTGTTTTTGTGTTTCTGATTAATTAATTATTTATTTATATTTTTAGTATATTAAAAATCAGTTTTTAATAATTCTAAAAATCCAATAAATATTAGATTTAAATTCTGAAAAATAATATTATTAATTTCTGAATTATTTTATTAGTTTATAAATTTGAATTTAATTATTTAATTAGTTAATATTGCGAATAGTGATTCGGTAATGAGAATTATTATTCGAGCGTTAGTTATTCGAATAATATTGCAGTAATTGTTCGTATCATATAATTAAATACAGATAATTAATTGATTAACGAATCGTTTAAATTCCGATAATAATATATTAATTCGGTAGTATTCGAGAATAGTGCGTAGCTCGTATTTATACGAGTGATTAATCGTTGAGTTGGTTTATAATTCGAATAATTCATAGTTATTCGATAAATAGCGTATCAGTTAATTAAATCGATTGATTATTTGTAAATAATCGATCTAATCAAATAAATAACGATGAGTTGTAAATATTTGCAATAAATTGTGATTAATCCTAATAATTAGGGATTAATTATTTTAAATTAGTAAATAATTATCTATTAATTATTTATTAGTTATTTATTTATTAAATATTTAAAAAGTGATTTATTATTTCGATAATTAGTCACATAATTTTCGATAAATCATAACTTCTTCATTTTAACTCCAAAAATTATAAAAAAATTATTTTTGACTTTGACTTTTCTTAAATAATTATTTAAAAAATATTTTGGGATTTAAAAATTAGCAATAATTATTTATATTGAATAATAAATTGAATTATCAGTGTTTAATTGATAATAATTCAACCGTTAGTCCGAATTGAGCGAAACGAAAGCTTGTTGACTCAGAAAAATGAATTCTTTTCACTAAAAATAATATAAAGACCTAATTTCTTCTCGAAATTAGTTGACCTTATGGATTGCTTGATTATCAGTCGAAATGCGTGCCGAGACGAGTTCGAAAAATTCCGGAAAAATGGGAAATGAAGCAGAAGGTGATCAACGGAGCAATCAGCGAATCGATTTCGATTCTAAAAATTATTTTAACTATAAAAATGATTACGTGCTTATGTGCTTTTGTGTATTATGTGGTTAATCGAGTCTTACTTGTTTATATGTAATATTCGAGTTGGTTATAAACGTATGGGTAAATAGTAGGAACAAAATGAAGTCGATTTAAGGTGCAACCGAAGTACAAAATGACTTAATCAATCTATTTTGCTAACAGAAACTAAGCCAGCAAGGCAGGTCAAGTAGGGAATAGACGGAAGTGATTTAATTGCAGTAAGTCGCACAGAAGGCAAGTTTCTCCTCTATTCTATTTTCCAGAATAGTGATATTCTCTTCAGATTCTTATTACATTTGCATTACTTTAACTCCTTTATTCATATCTCAGTTCGATTCTTGAATTATTCTTTTCATTTGAATTTATTATTCATATTCCAATTATTATTCACAATTATTAATATATTCTGGTGATTAGAATATATCAAAGTATACCGATTGTTCCGGTTGCTATTCCAGGGACTGGATAACATTACTTTTGGGGATTAAGGTTACTTAATCCTAAGGACCGGGACATAACCGGATCCTTGAGATGGGCCGTAGTGCCTGGGTTCCCGACGGGATCTATATAGTGAGATATAAATCTGCACTGTATCCTGGCTGATCAGCAGGGTATAGCTGCGAACTTGAGTCCAGTGTAGTTCGTTTGTATTCGCCAGCAATGGCCTTCTTTTGATTCTTATGAGGTTATATCTTTGCAGATATACCTGGGATACAGATTCAGTTATATTGCTTTAACATTGTGTATATTTTGTAGACTTGTTGAGCAATTTTGGCTCACCCCTTTTTGCTGTTATTCACCTTATTATTTCAGTTAAGAAGGAATATTAAACCTGTCAGAACATTAGTGGTAAAGAAGTGGGTCAAGCCTCGGGATCCTCTTATACCCAAGGTGTTGATCCCAATCCAGGAAGAAAGCTTTGAGTTTCCCGAGCAGGTGGAGTGTTGATAGATAGTATGTGTGTTTGAATAAAAGCTGAACTTAGTTTAAAATGAGTTAGACAATGGTTTGTAATAAAGAAAGTTTGTGAAATTTTGAATGTTGGTTTGTAGTAAAAGTAGTTAGTGGTTCTTGTTTTCATACTTCAACCTAAAAAGGTCCTGGTAGTTGTTAAGGGGTTTAGTTTCATTTCATTATTATTTATTAATAAGCTTGTACAGGTTTGGTGATTAGCTCGTAACCCCTAGACTTATACCCCGGGTCTGGAGGGCATTACATGCAAGATATGAAGGATCTCACCATGGCCAACATGGCAGCTATGTTTGGAAACCTGAGATTCAGGAGGAAACAAGCCTTCAGGAGATCTGGTAGCAGTAACAGGGGTCAGAAATCTCCATCATATTCAGACTCAGGCTACAAGACAGGGATGCTGGATAGAAAGAATGTCAAGTGTTTCAACTGTAGAGAAATGGGACACTTTGCCACTGAATATAGAAGGAGTCAACAGGCAAGTGACAAAGGAAAAGCTTATTAAAGGAAAGATTCTGGAGGTTCGAAGAAGTATCCAGTGAAGTCTTACATAGCTGAGGGTAGAAGCTGGGATGATACCGATGATGAGGAAGAGCAGTTTGGAAATCTGGCACTCATGGCTGACACTCCACACTCTTCAAGACAGGTAATCCTTTGCTCCTACTCACCTCCATTTCATACTGAAAACCTATGTGAGAATGAACACTGCCTTGCTTTTAGAAAGTCTATCACTATACCTGCTGCATCTACATTTGATAGTATAAAAGATGAATGCACTGAGAAAGCATGCATTGATAGATATAATTCCATAAATCTGAGCTATTATCACTGTATAGTCTCCTTGAAGAATGCTAATGGTACTGTAGGTGACTTGAAAGAAAAGGTAAAGAAACTTTAGGAAGAACTTGATAAGTTAGTTCTTGAGAAAGTTAATGTTGAAGACATTAGGCAAAAACATCACTATCTAGAACTTAAGGCTAATAATCATGTCGAGACCATTGCTCAGAGAGATGAGAAGATAAAGGAATTAGAAGCTAAGTTACAAGCTTATGCCAATTCTACTAATCTTGTGAATGAACTCATATCTAGCCAAGTTATAAGTGGTAAACTTGGAATTGGGCTAGATTATGATGAGCTTAGAAAGTCAAGTAAGAAATGTGTGGTGGAAAATGAAAAAGTTGAAAAAGTAGATAATCCACCTGATACACCACACGTTCTGAAAAGTGCTAAGAAACCTTTGTACAAGAAAGCATCTTCTGATCCCTTTGATGAGGAAAGACTATTCATTGAACATTAGTTGTTTGTTGAGGACTTAAATGAATAAAAAGATAAAAAGGCAAAGGAACCTAGTAAGTCAGCTGACTCAGATAGTGAAACATCTAAGGCTGAACTAGGTTTTAGTTCCAAAACTAAAAGAAGCAGGAATAGAAATGGCAGGATAGGAGGCAATGACCCTAGAAAGTTATGCAACAATTGTGGATCTGCTGGTCATCTTACTCATACTTGTAGGAAGGCTAAGGTAGATAATGTTAAGAATGTTAATATGCATAAAATGTCTAGCATGCCTAAATCTCCCAAGTGCAATAATTCTGTTTATATGCCATGTGTTGTTAATTTCATGAACACTTATCTTGATTCCACACACTCGCACAATTCATCACATAATCATGATAAGTATGAACACACACACTGGTAATTCTAAGACTGTCAGCCCTCCTAAGATTAGGAAAGAGGCACCTGTCACCAAATCCAGAAGCAAGTCTGCTGGTGCTTCTGTAAGTGACAAAGGGACAGTCAAAGACAATGCACAACATACTAAGCCTGTCAATTTTATGAAGCAAAATGTTAAATATTCAAATGCTTCTAAGTTTCTTGGACCCAACTTAGTTTGGGTACCAAAGAAAACTTAATCTCCTTTGTTTTCAGGGCATTAAGTAGAAGAAGGTCATTTGGATTCTGGACAGTGGATGTTCGAGGCATATGACTGGAGATAGAGCCCTGCTATCAAAGGTGGTTGAGAAAGCTAGCCCGAAAGTTACCTTTGGAGATGACAGCAAAGGTTATACAACGGGATATGGCTGTTTGGAAATTGGAAATGTCATCACTGAAGATATTTCTCTGGTTGAAGGTCTGATGCATAATCTCCTCAGCATAAACCAATTATGTGATAAAGGCTGTGAAGTTTTGTTCAAGAAGGAGAGGTGTTTGATCTCTAATCAGAAGAATGAGAAGCTTACTCTCAATGGAGTAAGAAAGGGTGATTTGTTTGTAGCTGACTGGAATTCTTCTAGAGATGGTTAAGTTCTGTGCTTCTATAGTAAAGCTCCTCTAGACGATAGTTGGTTATGGAATAAGAAGCTCTCCCACTTAAACTTCAAGACCATGAATTCTTTGGTTAAGAGGGAATTGGTGAGAGGTCTGCCCGAGATGGAATTTTGTCCTGAAGGACTTTGTGAAGCATGTGAGAAGGGAAAGTCAAAGAGAGCATCACATAAGAAGAAGACAATTTCTGACATTGCTGAGCCCTTACAACTTCTGCATATGGATTTGTTCGGACCAGTCAATGTAATGTTTATGTCGAGAAAAAAATATTGCTTAGTGATTGTTGATGACTTTTCCAGATACACTTGGGTGTTATTCTTACATTCAAAGGATGAAGCAGCTGAAATGATCATTGATCACATCAACAAGATTGAGTTAGAAGCTGGCGTGCCTGTAAGATGCATAAGATCAGATAATGGCACAGAATTTAGAAATGCAAAGTTGAAAGATTTCTGTGTGGATAAAGGCATCTCGAGACTAGTATTCAACACCAAGGACTCCTCAACAGAATGGAATGGTAGAAAGAAAGAATCGTACGTTGGTTGAGACTGTAAGGACAATGCTGAATGAAGCCAATGTTCCTACGTATTTCTGGGCTGAAGCTGTTAGCACTGCGTGTTATACTCAGAATCGAACCCTGATTAACAAGATGTTTGAGAAGACACCATATGAGTTAATGGCCAATAAGAAACCATCCGTGAGTTATTTTCAAGTGTTTGGAGGAAAATGCTATGTGCTAAAGGACGATGAGCATCTTGGTAAATTTGATGCCAAAGCTGAAGAAGGTATTTTCCTAGGCTATTCATTGGAGTCTAAGGCATACAGGGTGTTTGTGATTGATGACAGCAAAGTTGTGGAAAGCCTTAATGTAACTTTTGATGACCCCAAGCTCCCGGGTATTCAGAAGGAAGATAGTAATGATCACTTAAGTGTGGAAGATCTTTCTGATGATGAAGACGAACCTGAGTTTGTTCCAAATAGAGATAGCAATGGAGATGATCATCACAATGATCATAATGGTGATTCAGATTCTGATGGAAATGGTGGAGATGGTTCAGATATGAATGACAATAGTGGTAACACAATTGTGCATAGTGAGAGTTTCTGGAACCAGTCCTCAAGTGTCAGATTCTACAGATCAAGATGGCAGCAACTCAGGGGAGCAGAACAAGAAAGAGGATCTGCTAGTCGAACTCAACAGAATGTTAATCAAGCTGAATCATCAAGGGCAAATCTTCCTAGAGTTGTAAAGTGGAGTAGATCTCATCCTGAAGATCTCATTATTGGTGATGCTGGAGCAAGAGTTTAGACGAGAAGAGCTACTGCTAATGAATGTCTATTTTCTGGTTTTTTTCTCAAATGGAACCAAAGAAAGTAGATGAAGCTCTTGGAGATCCTGATTGGGTGATTGCTATACAAGATGAGCTCAATCAATTTGAAAGACAGAATGTGTGGAAGCTTGTACCCAGACCAAAAGGTAAATCTGTTATTGGCACTAAGTGGGTATTCAGGAACAAGCTAGATGAAGATGGAATTGTAACAAGGAACAAGGCGAGACTGGTTGCTAATGGTTATTCTCAAGAAGAAGGCATTGACTATGATGAGACCTTTGCACCAGTGGCTAGACTTGAAGCCATCAGAATGTTCTTAGCATTTGCTGCACATTAAAACTTTAAGGTTTATCAGATGGATGTAAAAAGTGCTTTTCTGAATGGTGAGCTTGAAGAAGAGGTCTATGTGGAGCAACCTCCTGGTTTCACAGACCCTGAGTTTGAAAATTTTGTGTATCTTCTCTTCAAGGCTCTTTATGGTCTAAAGCAAGCGCCTTGAACATGGTATGACACTCTCTCTGAATTTCTACTTGAGAATGGTTTCACTAGAGGTGTCATAGATAAGACTCTATTTCATAAAAAGCTTAAAAATGATACCATACTTGTGCAAGTTTATGTTGATGATATTATATTTGGGTCTACGAATGATGCACTTTGTGCAAGGTTTGCTAAGCTTATGCAGAGTAGGTATGAGATGAGCATGATGGGTGAGTTGAATTTCTTCCTTGGACTTCAAGTAAGCCAGAAGCCAGATGGGATCTTCATTTATCAAACGAAGTACATCAGGGATCTCCTGAAGAAATATCAAATGGAAGATTCAACACCTGCCAAAACTCCTATGGCAACTACCACAAAACTTGATCAAGATGAGTCTGGTAAAAAGGTGGACATCACTCACTATAGAGGCATGATTGGATCTCTTCTCTACTTGACTGCAAGTCGTCCAGATATAATGTTTGCAACATGCTTGTGTGCGAGGTTCCAAGATGATCCGAAAGAGTCACATCTGATAGCTGTCAAGAGGATCTTTAAATATTTGAAAGGTACACCGAATCTGGGTATCTGGTATCCTAAAGACACGGGCTTTGATCTCATTGGCTATACGGATTCTGACAATGCTGGTTGTAAAATTGATTGGAAGAGTACTTCAGGAAGCTGTCAGTTTCTTGGAAGAAGATTGGTTTCTTGGTTTAGCAAGAAGCAGCATTCGGTTTCTACATCTACTGCTGAGGCTGAGTATATTGCTGCTAGAAGTTGCTGTTCTCAAATTCTATGGATGAGAAGCCAACTCCGAGACTATGGACTTGAGTTGAATCATATTCCTATCTACTGCGACAACACAAGTGCCATAGCAATCTCAAACAATCCTATTTAGCACTCGAGGACCAAACATATTGATATAAGATATCATTTCATTAGAGAGCACATAGTGAATGGTACTGTGGAACTAATTTTTGTTCCCACAGCTGATCAAATTGCAGACATTTTCACTAAGCCACTTGATGAAGCTACTTTTAGCAAGTTGGTTAGTGAACTTGGCATGTTAAACTTGTCCACTTAAAAATGGAAGTTAACATATTATGTAATTTGATTGGGATAAATTTTACAAATCCTATGATGATGCTTTGAGGCCTTGTAAAGTTTATTTACCTATATTCATTATCCATAGATTGAAGCAAATTGATTATCACATGTTTTGTATGCTTGTATGCTTAGTGATAATTGGATTTGAGATTTTGATGCTAATTGATTACAATGATCTTACATGTTACATGTTATGTGGTAATTGAGTTAGTTTATCTGGAGCTTTGTATGTACTTGAGATATGTTAGCACTCCTTCTCTATATTGGACCTATCACTCTATCTCAGATAAATTTATTCCTAGCATGAATTGTGTTTAATTATCTTAAATCATAATGTCTATTTGTCCAGTATTTGCTCTTGCTCTGATACATAAAATATTTATGCATGTGTACATACTTGGCAAAATACTTGACAAAATATGATTGTTATATGCTAGATAACCCTTTATATTGGTTTAGAACTAAAATGAGTAGAGTACTTCTTCCATCTTTATCACATGTTTCATCCATGTGACTCTGATACATTCTCTAGAAAGAATTATTCTACTTACTCAATTCTAAATTAATACATGATGCTATTTACCATTGCTACTAACTCTGTTGCTGTTTAAGTCTTGCGTGAATATCCAAGCACAGAAAGCAGCTAAGGTAAAGTTCAGGTATAACCAATCTTTCAGAATGTACTTTATGTTGAAACACCACACAATCACACACTGAATGATCTCTGGTAATAGATCCTGTCCTGTGTTCTCTGTGGTTATTTCTAAGGTATCATTCCTTGATCCTTAAGCATTCTGAAACTTTGTAGATTATCCGTAAGGCCCAGTCCTAGTATTCTGAAACTTATAACTGCCCCTAGTGGCTTAGAAAGCTGACTATGAGCCTATCAAACCAATAGGTTCTGACCAAAGTCATAGAACCAAACACTCCTCAAACAGAATTTATCCAAAACTTTTGCTCTGATACATGAAAACCATATGATCAGTTACATTCTGAACCTTGATAACTGGAGTTGAGTTGAGTGAGGGAGATAGTGCCAAACAGCACCACATAAGGAAGGAAAGGTCAACCCTACAGCTCTGTCTCTCACAAAGTAGTGGAGTATTCAAATCCTGAGACAACTATAAATCCCATGTATAATCTCTCAAAAGAATGTAGAGCTGAAAAAGGCACTGAAACTGTTACTAGAAGCATTCTCTCAACAGATTGTATTTCTTTTGAAAATTCACCTGTCAGCCAGGGCATCTGAATGAGAGTCACTACCTTACCTCAAATATTTCAATGCACGTATGAGTTTCACACACAAGGAAGGTTTTGACAGAGCAAGTTTATCAAACCATCTCAAGGTCACTGATAGAACTTGAGATTTAATTTTGATTAAATCTGAGATCCATATGGATTCCAACTCTGGTGAGATTCTGGTACTCTGGTTTATCCTAAGACCAGTATCTCTGATTCATGTCTAAGTGATATAAGAAGGAATCTTTGATCCCTAATGGCATATCATTGATCACTGGTTATCTTCCCAGCATTCAAATCTGGATATGATTTTGACTAAGTCAAAATAACAACTTGTAAATGAGGACTCAGATATCAACTGATGAGTTTATAAGGTATGCTTCTTCATAGAAGTTGAGGGATATCAGGAATTCTGCCACTTTATAGAATCCTAATTTACCCTCTCAGAAGGAATATTTCTGAATCTCTTGACTGGGAGTTTTCATCCTTGAAGATGGAAGGCAACTTTTATATGAAAAGGATTTTCTTGCAGGTACATTCATTGTTGGACTTCAGGAGCTCTAAGTGGAGTGGAACACTTGTGAGGATGAGTTCAAACACTTGAGTGTAGAGTAGAGTGAAACACAATGTGAGGACACTAAATAGAAATCACACACTTACACTGTGAGGAAATTTGTAGCACCTGTTCTTATTCTAGCTTGGTTTTGTTTGTAATATTCTCAAGAATGCTGTGATGATCTGGGGTTGAGGACTTTTTCTATATGAGGTTCTCTCCTGGTTCTGTTTCTTGGGAGATATAAGGAAGCTGGAAGGGAATTTTTGGTGATATAAGGGTAGTTCTTTTCTTGAGTTGAGAATCCTGGAACTTTTTTTCTCTCTGAATGGTACTTGGTGGGAGATTTAGTTTCCGTAGTCTACATTTGAAGGATTCCTCAACTAAGGGGGAGAATAAATATGGCATAACTCAAAAACAACTGGTGGATATCCTTATTTAACTAAGGGGGAGCAACCTTCTTCAACTTAGAAGAAGACTGGATAGGTCACCTAAGATATTTTTCCTGCCTACTCATGTTGATTATCTAAGGGGGAGAAATATGGAGATTTTGAAGACGTATCTTTTGCATTTCTACTAAAGGGAGAGAAGATGTTGTTCTCTGCTGGAGCTGAATGAGTATGAGTGTAGAAGATATAAGATAGTATTATTTCCAAGTCCAGGACATTAATGTTGAAAGCTGATTGAATTTTTTTGGTTATGGTTAGTTGAGTTATCCTCCAAATTGATACTTCTCTACTATAAATTTGACTGTCATGTTGAACAGCCAAATAGGGGGAGATTGTTGGATATAGAAGGAGTTGAAGATTAAAGATAAATTCATCTATGACAACAATGCAGAGGATGATAACTCAACATAGACAGGACTTGCAAATAATCCTATATCCATTGAAACCAGTACGAAGATAGAAGACTTGGCATATACACAATGATCTGGAAAGCTACAGTGAAGAAGTCATCAACAGAAGTTCGAAGGAAGTTCATTAATATGTTCATTCATCGAAGGAATAAGTTTAAAGATATTCGAAGTAGCAATTTGGATTGGTGTGAAGGTCATAAGGGTTTCAGTGAAGCTGATTTGATATGGTAGAAGACTTGAAAGTGATTTATATAGTCTATAGTATGAAGGCCTGAGAGCGGAACTAGTCGTCTGTGAACCAGACCATTGCACTAGGCGTCAGTGATCCGTGAAAGAAAACTAAGTACTATCATTCGAAAGACTGTCAAGTGAGATTCGTATTCAAGAAAACTGTTCAAAGATTGAAGACGAAGCTCAGAAGACAGGAAGACATGAAGTGGTATGACTCAGGGATTGCATAGATCAAGTTTAAGGAAGTAAAAGAGTTCAAGTTCAAGTTCAAAGAGATTGCAGGTCAACTTCCATGAGTTGCAAGTCAACCAAATGGAAGTGCATAACAAGGAGGAAGATTTGTCTAAGGTTGGAAAAGTTTCTAAGGCAAAAAACTTATATAAATCGACTACTGAAAGGAAGAAATCGACTTCTGGCATTTCAACAAGCCAAAATCGACTTCTAGGAGTTTAACCAAGTCTACTAGTCGATTTCTATAGCTACTAGTCGAATTGTGCAAAGCAGAAAAGTTTCTAAGGCATGGGAAGTGCAAAAAATCGACTACCATATTCTGCTAGTCGATTTTAGCATCCTAAAAATCGACTAGTAGCTACTTGGTGTTTTAATCTAAGTCAAAATTCCCCTTGGCATGAAAATCGACTTGTGGAAAGCCTAGAAAGTCACTAGTTGAATTCCTTGAGGTACAAATCGACTTCTGAGGTGTTGGATTATAAATCAAAGTCATTTCCTCTCTTAAACTCCAATTCGACTACTGAAAATCAAGGCAACTTTAATTCGACTTGTGGATTTCGACTACTGCACATGTTCAGATCTATTTACTTGGATGAGAGCTTGCCACGTCTCCCAGTCTATTCACCTACCTATATCTATCAGTTCAACAGTGAATTGAATAACAACTAACAATCAATCACAATCAGAAACAGTAGCGTTGCTCTCGCTCTTTGGAGATTCGTTCTATCAAATCATCAATTTGCGAAGTGAAGTATTGCTGAATTTTATACAGAATTCTAGTCTTACATAGGAACACTCAAAAACATTAAAGCCTTGTATTGATAGCTTGTATCCGATAGGTTATATTGCTTTTTATAGTGATAGCGATACACACATTTGATAAGTTATCTTTTATAGTGTGTAGAGTTATTGTTGCTTTGTTTACGTTTGTAACAAAGTTTGTAAGCAACCCACTCGGAGATTTTTCTTAATAATATAAGATAAATCCCCCGAAGCTCTTGTGTTTGTGTCTATTTTTCTTAGTATCTTTATCCGCTGTGAATTTATTAGAAAAACGAACGATAATACATTCACCCCCTCTTCATTAACCTAGTGGACCTAACATACAATTAAAATACAATTATCCTATAAGTAATTACAGATGTCAAAATAGAGGGATACAATTAAGCATGATTAATATTAAACAAATGTAAAATCAAAACCAAAATTTACAAGCAACAAGATAATTACAGAGCAAGATCCACCTAGTATAAATTAGGGTTTCAATTTAAAAAACCCCCAATTTTCAAATCTAGGTTTTCAATTTAAAAAACACACAATTTTCAAATCCAGGGTTTTAAAAATTCTAAATTAATGTTTAACATGCAGGTTAATTCAAGTTTATAAAATGAAGAAGGAGGAGAAATAAACCTAATTTGAGTGAAAATGTGAGAGTATAAAGAGTGAGCGCAGTTGCTTTGGTTGAGTAGATTGCAGTAGCGGCGAGAGGTCGGAGAGAGACGACCGAGGCCACGACAAAACAATGGCGAGACTCCGGTGAGAGTTTGAGAGCGAGAGAGAGAGAGACAATTTGTGTGGTTTAGAGAGAAGTTGAGACGGACGAGAGAGAAAGATGGTGAGAGAGATGGTGAGTGAGAGAGAGGGAGGGAGAGAGAGGGAGAGAGAGTTTGGGTGGGAGAGAACCGATGACGGGAGAGGGTCTGAGGTTTCAAGAGAGATTGACGAGGGAGAGAGAGTTTGAGAGAGAGAGCAGTTTTTAGTTTTTAGTTTAGATTTTTTTAATTAATTTGTCTGAAGAGAGGGAGAGTGAATTCGTTAAGGGGGAAAAATTGGTTAAAGGGGGGAAAGAAAGTGGGGCTTTGTCGCGTTCATTTTTTTTTTCAAGTATAGACATCTGTACTAAATAAAGTGATATCTATTAACAACATATACATCGCATTTTTGCGGGATGATGTCTATAACAGTTTAGACATCGGTGGCACATTCGACCGATATCTAACATATGATGTCTATTCACCTTTTTCTTGTAGTGACCCACTACCAGATCACTTGAGTTATGCATTCTTAGGTGCACCATATGATAAGGTCTTGGGATATATTTTTGATGATGTAGAGGGTAGTCGAACGAATCCTCCAGTGCCTACAGAGGGTTCTTCTCATGTGCAGCAGGTAGTTGATAGGACTGGTGTTAGTGATGAGCAGTACATGTGAGTAATTAGGCATATGGAGGCCATGCACGACATTCACCGTCATTTTGCTGCAGATTTGACACAGGCTTTGCGCACTATTTTCCGAGCCACTGGTGTCGAGGTTGATTGGCCACCTGATCCTCCACCCAAAGAGGGTGATCTTTCTGACGACTAGTTATGCCTGAAATCCTTATTATTGCCTCAATGAGGACATTGAAAATTTTAAGTTTGGGGGTGATAACGTAAGGATTAGTTTGTGTGTGTCCATATAGTTCATATAGAGTCATGTTGCATATAGTTGTATTTCATTCGTAGTGTTGATTGGTTGTTCATATAGGACATATTTGTTTGTTTTTATGTGATTTCATATAGTTGCATTTGCATGCATATTTAGCATGATCCCTTAAGATGAACTATGCTATTTGATAAGTCGATGTTGATTTGAGTGTGGTGATGACGAATAGAGGGATGTTTAAGTCTTAATGAATTGATTTGCATGCCAGAAATAAAATTTTTTACAAAGTCTTATAGGTTTGCTTTTGAACTGGATCATGATCATACTTGTTTGTTGTTGAGATTTAATCACTTGGTTATATTTAGAATTTGTGATATTCTCGTAATGACGTAAAAACACTGATTTTTTTATCTGGAGAAAAACTTGGATTTCAATGCTAGTTGTTGTAAGGCTATGTGTCAAATGGCTAGTAGGGACTCATATTTTTATGAGTAGTCTAGGGTTGAATGAGATGGAGCGAAACACACTCATTCAGAAATTGTTAAAAAAAAAGAAAAAAAAGAGAAAGAAAAAAAAGAAAGAAAAAAAAGAAAAAAAGTATGTGTTTATGCATAATTGATCAAGAGTGAGCTCTTTAATACTCGAGTTATTAAGTTCTAGGGGACTTTGTGCCTAGTGACCTAAGGCTTTTATAGTCTGAGATCCGCTAACCTAACGCTCGCTATATGGGTATTATTGCATAAGTCTTTTGGGACCTCATTCATTGCATGATCAAATAAGTATATTTGTTATGTGTTCAATAATAGCATGAATCCTTGTATAACTCTAGTAGGAAGGAGGTGTTGTGAGTCATTATGCGTTTAACATCTTTTCTGTTTATAAACTTGTGATTGTTTTGATGAAAGATAAGTTATGGTTATTGATCTGGTTTTGAGAGTATATCTGTTAAGCATCCATACACGCACGTTCTGGTTTGTGAGTTAATTTGTGAGATTTATTCGAACTCTGTTTTGAGTTATTGCATTTTTAGAGGCGTGGCTTATTCATTTGATTATGGTTATTCTGAGGGGATTGATTGCATTATCATTTAGTTGCATTCACGTAGTTGCATTCACGCATTAGGTTTGTTTTGTAGTTTTGAGTCTGTTTATGCTTGAGGACAAACATCGATTCAAGTTTGGGGGTGTGATAAGTCGATTTTATATCTACTTGTAACGCTTCATTTCAGGCTTAAGTTGGTGTTTTGGACTCAAGTTGTTGGTGTTTTTGATGTGTTTTTGTGTTATTGTACTTCAGGCATCTCTTAAAGGAAGAAAGAAGCTTTTCAAAGAATTATACTCAAAAAAGGTCATAATTGGAAGCCTAGGATATTCTCAAGTTGTATAAAACCTCGTTAGCTTCGCTTGGGCAGTTGAATCGCCTAATTCTGACGGGCAGAACTCAAGATATGGCCAAAAGAAGATTTGTCAGAAAAATTCCAGAATGTCAGCGCGGCCGCGCCCGAAGCCCGGTTTCTGCCCCAGAATCCTGATTTTAGTCGAAATTGAAGATTTTGAGAGTCCTAGTCATCCTGGAGCCTATATATACCCATAAAAAGACGTTTTTAACAACAAGGAGGCCTGGGAGAGCAATAAGAAGACCTAGAGAGCACGAGAAGGCTACAGAGAAAAATACTCTTATTTTCTTCAATATAGTTGATACTTTGATGCTTGTTTTCGATTTGTTCTTGAACCCTAGTACTCTTATATTGTTTATTATCATGATTTCATTAGAACCCATGGTGATGATGAGTTCGATTATGAACTAATCGTTATCGTGGGGTTCTAACGGATTTACTTATGGATTTTTATAGTTAATTTGTTTCAATTTCTTGGTGTGTGGTGATTGATTGATATCCTAGTATTGGTTGTGCTTATTCGTCTTATGTGCGTAGCTAACATATAATATAGCATGTTAATATCTATTGAAGCGACAATGAATATAGATATTTAGAACTTGCCATGCTAGCATAGGTTCATGTATTTGTTATGCATGATTCGTAGGTAATTTTTTTCATCTTACTTGCCCTATGTAATCATGATAGATAACTTGTGCATTAAACCGTTATGTTTTTAATTCTTATAGACATATAAGGAATAAGCATAATTGGTGTCTACTCAACTTCTATCTCTTTTGTGGATGCTTGGTAGTAGGGTATTCGTATAATGAAAGTCGGCGTTTACTAGTTTCGTGTTATCTGATTAGTGTCATCACCATTTTATGCTAAGGTTGAGAATAAAAAGGCTATTGAATGAAGTATTTAATGAAGTTAAGATCCCATGTTTGTCTCATATAAGTAATTCAACCTCAATTCTCTTAGTTAATGTTATTTAGTATAAATTCTTAGTTTAATCAAAACCCAATTTGTTATTTGTCTTAGCATTGAGCGATAACCATATATTGTTGCATAGGTGCATAAATTAAACTTAGCCTAAACCAGTCTCTGTGGGAACGAATCTGATTTATACCTTATACTACTTGTGAACGCGTATACTTGCGTGAATTTTAGCGCATGTTTTCATCCTAACGGTATCACACCACCCATATATCACAGACAACTACATATCTCTTAAATGCTTCATCGAGAAGTTGGTCCCCCAAGGGCTTATCAACCAATACCTTCCTCGATGAGTTACTAATGGAAGCAACTCATATGCACCTTCTACTTCCCAGACAACGAAGGAGAAGAACACTGTCAATGTAGTCTTTGGAGGGATATAATTCCCTCCACGATCTCTTGAGGGTCAAGAGGTTTTAGCGATAACACAGAGGAGTATAGTTGGTGATGTTTTCACATTTTTGGATTCTGATCAAGAGGGCGTTAATCCTTAGAACACTGAGCTTTAATTGTCACGGTTAAAACATGAAACAATGTGATAAAGAAAGTGTTGATCGATAACGGGTCATTAATGGATATAATCTTTACTCATTGTTGGGAGAAATTAAAGTTAGAAGATAAGTTGGAATAGTGCCTCGAGAAAGCACCACTATATGGTTTTGGTCATAATATAGTCCACGTAGTATGAATAGTGAAATTGCCCATACTCTTTGGAAAAACCCCAAAATAAGGACTTCATCGCATAAAGCTTTACATATTCGACACACCCTCTTCCTATAACATGATCTTAGGAAGGCCGACCTTAACCCTTTTGAGGGCCATAACATCCACAACACACCCGAAAATGAAATTTCTCTCCGAAAATGGTATTGGGGAACTTAAAGGAGACACGGAGGCCTTAAAGTATTGTTATTGCTTAACACTCAATTTGGCACAAACGGATCCAAGTAACACGCGGAAGGAAAGAAATGGCTCAACGGAGGATGGGGAAAAGAATAAGGCACTTCGAGTATGAACAAAGCCAAAAGAAAAGGATAAAAGATGTCCAAGTAGTGGAAAACACCAAGGACAAAATGGCTGAAGACCTAGAGCAAAGAATGGATCCCACCTTAAATAATTGTTTACAAAAGGACAATGAGCCAATGGTCACCCCGCCGTGGAAACTGAAAAATTGAACTTGTGTCGGGAGATGGAAAAAATGGATTAGTATTGGAGCCAGACTATATTCGGTATTCAAATAAGGATTAACAAAGTTGCTATAAGGTCATGCCTTTTGAACTAATCAATGCTGGCGTAACTTACCAACGAATGATGAACAAGAGTTTTCTGGGACAACTAGAAAGAAATATCGAGGTATATGTTGATGACATGATTGTCAAATATTTGCTTATAGATACTCACCTTGTAGACTTGGAAGAGTGTTTTGAAAAGTTGAGAGTGCATGACATGAAACTCAACCCTGAAAAAGTGCACTTTGGCTCTAAAGGCTGGGAAATTTTTGGGTTTCTTGGTGAGTTGAATAGGGATAAAAGCTAACCCGAAAAAAATCCAATCAATATTGAACATGCACCCTTCTTAAACAATCCAAGATGTACAAAGACTTATTGGAAGTTTAGCGGTTCTTAGAAGGTTCATATCTAAGTTGGCAGAAAGGTGTTTGCCTTTCTTCAATACTTTGAGGAGAGCGGCAATGACTAAAATGATAAGATTGACTCATGAATGTCAAATAACCTTTGAAGGTCTGAAAGCCTATCTTGCCTCCCCACCTTTACTAGCCACAACCTCTCTATCCGAGCCCTTAGCCATCTACATGTCCAGCTTCTAATGCAATAATTGAGGCAGTCTTAATTAATGAAAAAGAAGGAGGGCAGAAACCTGTTTATTATATATGAATAAAAATTTATACATAAGTCATAACAAGAAAACTTACCCATGCTCGCCAAAAGAACATCAATATCCCTCAATACAACATCATCACCCTCATCTGCAATAACTTTGTCAATTCCTTCCATTGCTGCAATATTAATGAAATTCCTCAAACACATAACATTAACTTCCCTACTCAAGCCACCAAATAGCCCATCCTAATCGACGGGATTTACTCATTCTACTCACTTTTTAGCAATAACCTTCGCCAAAGGTACTTCATGATCATGAATATCTTTCTGCCCATGCAATTTTTCTTCTGGTCAAAGTAGTAACACGTCTTCTCTTCAATGACATAGATTTACCAGCTTCAACATTTTTCCCCACCTTTGATTTACCCTCCTTCACATGTACTGGCACCTTCTTTAGCAAAATGGTAATATGTCATTTTGGGGACCTTTTTGGCTCAACACCCGTCTTGCATTCTTTTTCTGAATAGACACTAATAGCCGACTAATTCTGCCTACCTTCATCCCTATCAATATCCTCCTTAACACCCTTTTCCTCTTCTTCAAACCCCACCTCTTCCTCTTCACCTTCCCGCTGTATCTTTGTATGCTCAGGGATAGGTCGAGTTGATCCTAAAAACAACTCTTTAATTTTCCGATCTACACGTCAGATTAACTCCTTCGAGTTTATTGATTTAGGAGATAAACTGCAGATGAGGTAGTATAAATGATAAGTAAAAAAATAGTTCAAATTGAGTATCATAATTTCTTATATTTTGATAGATAATCATGTTTATAGTGCTAGAATTGGTTATGTTTGGTATTTTATGGTGTAGCTTAGTGGATTCAAGGAAATTGAGTAAGAATCCATATTTTTGATGATTTCAGAGTTCAAGCATTTTCAAGGATAGCACATTTGTAAGACGTGGGCACAACTTATGTTATTCCCTAATAATACAATAACATAATTACAAAAAGGGGGTTGAATGTAATTCTGGTTTCTTTTTACTATTCTGAAAAATTCTTTCTTTGATATACAGCTGTGGTTGAATCTGCAAGAGTGCAGATTATGATTATAAAGTATTCAATCTCACTAAGTAAATAAACACATTTTTAATTTTTTTTCGTGGATTTGTATTTCCACCAGAGATGTAATTGAAGAAAATTTTGTGATACAAAGATGCACACAATTGCTTACAAGTATTACAACTTAGAACTTGAGAGTGTTAAAATATACAACTTACAAAGACTCTCTAGTTGATTTTTTGTAATTATTTGTTCTAAATACTTACTACACTTGATTTATATATCACCAAGTTACATGTGCAATAAGACAAAAGTATTCCTATCAGCTAAGTCTAATTCACATGTTTCTTTATTTCTCTGTCCAATACAATCCAAGTTAATTAGATACACCATATTTGAACAAGCTTGTCTTGCATGGAAATGGAAATGCTTCATTTTCTTCTAACACCTGCAATCAGGCTCCCACATTCCTTTTATGTACTATCTACCCATGTGACTCTATCAGCCTCTGTCAAGTCCCTTTCAACTGCTATCTTGTTTAATTATCCATTGAAACTTCTTAGATGTTATCTGTTGACACTATGATGGTGTCATCTGTTGAATCTTTCTTGGTCATATCCGTAGATAGCTTTGTAGTTTATCCGTTGAAGGCTTGACTCATCCCTTGAAGGCATATTGAGTTATCCGTTGAAGCTTTTGGAGTCATCGGTTGAAGCTTTGTAGATTAGAAGTTGAAGTTGTTTCCTTAGCAATTGATACTCTTTCACTTATACAAAATTACAAGGCATTTTCTATTTACAATTAGCCCACCTATTTTGCATATATTGCTAGTAGTCAACATGAATTAGAAACTAACTAATACTGCTAAATCCTCCAGCTATTCTAGTGTATAGAATGTGCTATAAACTTATTGTATAATCTACTCTATCAACGGATAAACAACTATGGTTATCCGTTGATGGCTACAAAATACACTAAATAAATCTATTTAGGCGTTTTGGTGAATCATCAAGACTACAACATATTCCTAACAATCTCCCCCAATTTATGTCTAATAGAATTATATGCATAAATTCAGGTTGACTTGATGATAACAAAACACCCTATAAAATCTTAATTTTAAACAGTAGATAAATTTTAAAGTGCTGCATAAAAATTGAATTGTACAAAGAAAGTTGAAAAGAGTTAACATGCCATTTTCAAGGTGGTCCTCTAGACTGAGCATATCATTTCTTTTTCCTTGATTCCCTTATCTTCTTCCCCAATTTCTCATTATTCTCCTCAATCTAGAGTTAGAGTTGTCTGTAGAATTCACCTTCATCATCTTCATTGATATCCAGCATCTCTTACATTTCCTTAAGAGTTTTATTACTTGATATTTTGAGCTGGTCTTCAAGTTTGAAGAATCTTCTAACATATTTTTCATCCCTTAACTCCATAATCCAGTAGGGCTTCATGTGCACTCTATTCCCAGAGTTTAGAATATTCAAAACTCTTGGTAGTGCACTAGGATCTCTCCAGCTTTGCCTGATCGAACTTATCTTGTTGAGTACTTCTGATTTGGAAACTTTAGTGAATCCAAAGTCTTTCTTCATTGCAGAGTATACTTTGACTAGGACATTGTACCTTTCATTGAAAATCCTGTAGAGAGGCCTTATTATTTCATTACCACCCTTGTATTTGAACACTAGTCTCTCTGAAAGTCTTTGAGTTGCATCAATTCCTCTGCCTTCTTCCAGTTCATCTAGATAGAGCTCAATGTCAGAAAATTCCTTAATGTCACAGATGTAAAGCTAATCATCCTTATTGACAGTGGGCTTTGGTTTTGAAATGGCTTTGGTTTGAGGTAGGGTTGGCTTGACTCCCTTGCTTTTCTTTCTTGGAATTCTCTTTTTGGTTGGTAGAGGTATGTGTAGATATGGAATTGGTAAACTGCTCAATCTATAGGCTCATCCTTTAGCATAATGGGTTCACCATGAAAGTTGACCTCAGGATTGACCTTGATTTCAGCTGTCTCCATAGTGGGCACATTTGGTTGACTTGTTGGCATAGATTGAGATGGTTCACTTTGCTTTTCAATAACACTTCTTGGCCTTTTTGATTTGACCTTTACCCTATTCCCTTTAGCCCACTCAGGCTTTTCTTCTTTCTTCTCAGTTTTATCAGCCATTTTTTGTTCAGTTGTGGCAATAGGCTTTTCAACTTGCTTTTTAGCTTCCTTGGTTGCTTGCTTTTTTGTTGGCATTACCCTTTGCTTCTTCCTGCTTAGCTTCTTCAAACCTTGGATGTCGACTCATCACACAGATCATTTCTTCATATCTGTAGATTCTTACTATTCTGTCTCTCAACGTGGCATCCATGGTTATCTTGTAGCTAGAATTTTTTTTTCCAAGAAGTTTCTCTTTATCTGGACTGGGAGGTGGATAATCCAGCAACATTGGGTGTTTGGTTGTGAACCTGAATGTTGATTATTTTGGCTTGAGCACCACAATGGGTTTGAATTCATTTAAACTTGAAGTTTCTCCCCTTGCTCCACTTCCCAGCTTCATCTCTCCTAGAGTTAGTGGCCTCTATTGTGTGAAGTGCTTCACAGGTTTTGTTTGTTGAGCTGTTGAGCAAAAAACTTGAGAAACTCCATCATTAATTTTCTTCCTTTGTTCCTTGATCTTCAATTCAGCTGCAACTAGATTGATGAGATCTATGTTTTCTAACTCCCTCTTGGCTGAGGGCTTTGGCATGGTAATAGATGGAACTATTACTTTAGAGACTTGAACATGCATATCCTTCTCCCCCTTTTTATTATCATCAAGTTGAAGTGTAGGAGTGGAAGTTTGTCCAGCCACCGGCTGTTGGAATAATTGATTTTGAGTTTCTTAATTGTGAAGTATCTTGGCAACTGAGTCTTCAACATTTGACATCCTTGAGTTTAAAGCCTCAACTTTTCTTCCTAGATCACTTTCTTTCCTGAGCTTTAGCTGAATTTCTCTCATAGTAGCTGTAGAAAGTTTCTCATCAAGCCTTGTTTACACATCCTTCTTTACTTCATCAATTGATAGTTTGAGACCATCTAACTCTAAATTTTGTCTTAGATTTTAAATTCTGTGAAGTTGGAGGGACTCTAGATGAGCTTGGAAAAGTGACCTTGTGTTGGCATTTGTAGTGGTTGCTATTGTTGTATGAGTTTTATTGATCAATTTGAAGAGTGTAGAGGTGAAGTGATGAGAGTTGCATTCCTTACTGAACATCCAAATAAGAGTTCCTGTTGTAGAGCTAGGGCCTTCATCTCCCCCTATCAACAGGTTTTTGTAATATATTTGGAAATATCAAATTGTATAGTGACAGTCAATGAATGTGAAATATCCGTTAAAGGTGTAGTTGTGACTGTCAATGGATAGCTGCTGTGAAGTATATCCGTTGAAGGACAATCACTTATTAACAAATGATGGATATCTGTTAATGAAGAAGAAATAAGAGAAATAGAAGTTGAAACTGTTGTTGAATATATGGAGATTGATTTTAGATTTTGGTGCACAGACTCTTCAATAATTTGAGAAAGAAAAGGCAAGTGATCCAACAAATCATCAATTAGGTGACGATCACTTGTTTAAGTATTTATCTCTTCCATGAGTTTGAGAGATGGAGAATCAGGAATTGATGTAGAAATCATATCTACATCCCAAGAGATAGTTGGAGAGCTTTGTGTTTGAGGTGTATCAAATATTAAAGAATGAGGCTGTGACTCCATAATTATTGGAGCCACATCAAACTGAGTTTGAAAAGGTGCAGATACTAAGTCTTTGACTTGTGACTGCACAATGTGTGTCCCCTGTGATTCCCCCATTGGTTTAGATTTCTTCTTTCTAATGTATGTTTGGGCTAGGTCTTAAGTGCCCTCCCTATCTTGTTCTATGCTCCTGTTTGGGAGCTTTTTCAATAGTCACATTCTTTTGGGAGGATGCAACTAGGGATGTGCTAATTTTCTTTTCAATAGCTGCAGTCTGTTAGGAGACTATAGTATGGCTAGCTTGGGTCACACTTGCCTAAACCACCTTATTCTTGGGGCTTCTATGATTTTCATCCTTTCCCCCACCTTGCTCACCACCTTATTCACTCCCCTCAAGTGTTGTGGTGGTTTTTACAACTAGTGTCTTTTGAGAGACACTAGAGGTTATTTGTTTTGCTTTGGGTTTTGAAAATTTTGGTTTAGTGGTTTTGGTAGGAATTTGTTTGGTCACTTTCACAGATTCCATAACCACTGTAAAAGGCAAATAAGTTGGAGGTTGGGAAGATATAGAGATAGAAACATTTAGCTCACTTACCCGAGGTGCATCAATGATAGGAAGATAGTTGAGGGGAACCTCACTGTTCAAATTGTTTCTCATCAAATCTGCAAGAACTTTATTTTCTTGAAACCAACAGTCAAGCTTGTTGTTTGGGTTCTCAATAACCAAATCCTTTGAAACATGGTTAGCTATCATCATAAGAAATCTAGCATAATACACATTTCTAGGTCTTTTTTGAAATGTCTTTTAACTTATACCCTATTTCTAGCATGACATAATTGTTAAACTCAAAGTACTTATCAGACAAAAGCATGTAAAGCATGTAAAGCAAAGCAAAAGTAATGGTGTCAAAATTGCTGATTTTACCAGAAAATACCTTAATAAAAGCATCACACTAGTAACTCCACTCTATTTTAAGCCCTTTTCTCTTAATACTACCTAAACTAACAGTATCTAAAGAGTAACCCATGAAATTAAGCATTAACCACATCAGTGTCAGTGTGTGGAGCATTGGTGTTATTTTCAGGCAATTTGAAAC
This sequence comes from Apium graveolens, assembly GCF_009905375.1. Lineage (NCBI taxonomy): Eukaryota > Viridiplantae > Streptophyta > Magnoliopsida > Apiales > Apiaceae > Apium > Apium graveolens. Next base: position 223,012,872 of record NC_133649.1, on the reverse strand, counting down.
ATACTGTATAGCATCAGAGTTAACACAGTAATTATTACCTTTGAGAGTAAAGGTAAGAGTCATGTCATTTCTGTCAAAAACAGAAGTAGTCCATATTTCTTCTACTACTTCACAGTAGATGACCGGAGACTCGAGCATAGATTACTTGAGTTTGCAGTTGCTAATGAACTTCATCATCTTGTGGTAGTTCTCATGCACAATGCTCTGTCTGAGACATGATTTTCACAACTAGTGCCATTTTTGCTGAGTTTTGAAGTTACAAAGAGAAATGGGTTTTGGAGATGAAAGAGAGTAAATATGCCTTATGAATTTAGAGAGAGATAAAAGTGAGATCTGAAAGTAAAATTGGCTTTTATACTTTCCCTGAATAAGACAAACAAATGATTAAAAATAAAACTATATACCCAATGATAATTGCCAAAAATAACCGTTTAAAAATAAAGTAAACTGTATAATTTTAAAATTATCCATCGACTTATACACTCAGACTGTAAGTATAAATCAACGAATAATACTTCTAGAATCAACGGTTATAACTGATCAACGGATATCAACTACACCATTATCCGTTGAAGGATAATGTATCCATCAATATTTTTGACTATCAACGGATAAACCTTATCCATTGAAAGAGTAATTTTGCCTTAGCCAAATTTTTTACCTTTTCATAACTTAATGAAGAAAATCAAATTTATTCCTAGCTGCATTTCAAATTACATAGACATCAAGAATATTAAATTAAGAGTAGTTTAGTATACCAAACTCACTTACCAACCAAGTGAAAGGTTATTCATCAAGTGGCTTGGTAAAGATGCCTACAAGTTGCTGCTCACTTGGAACAAAATGAAGTTCCACAGTACCATTCATCACATACTCTCTTATGAAATGATATTTGATGTCAATGAGCTTTGTCCTTGAATGTTGCACATGATTTTAGTAATGGCAATGGTACTTGTGTTGTCACAGAAGATTGAAATCTTGTCCACATGTAGATCATAGTCTAATAACTGATTTCTCATCCATAAAATATGTGCACAACAACTGCCAGCAGCAATGTATTCAGCCTCAGCTGTAGAAGTAGAATCTAAGTGTTATTTCTTGCTAAAACAGGACACCAACTTGTTTCCTAGAAATTGACATGTTCCCGTTGTACTTTTTTTGTTAATTTTATAACCTGCATAATCTGCATCTGAATAGCTAATTAGATCAAAACCAAAATCTCTAGGGTACCAAATGCCAAGTTTTGGTGTACCATTCAGATATCCGAAAATTCTCTTAATGGCTACTAAATGAGATTCCCTAGGACCAGCTTGGAATCTAGCACAAAGACATGTAGCAAACATTATATCTGGCCTACTAGCTATCAAATATAGAAGTATGCCTACCATACCTCTATAACTTGAAATGTCCACAAACTTTTCAGTTGTGTTCAATTCAAGTTTGGTGACAGTGGCCATGGGAATTTTTGTAGATGTGCAATTCATTAAGTCAAACTTCTTTAAAAGATCATGAATATATTTAGTTTGACTAATGAATATTCCATCACCAACTTGCTTAACTTGTAAACCAAGAAAGTAAGCTAGTTCTTCCATCATGCTCATTTCATACTTACTTTGCATCAATTTGGAAAACTTTTTGCAGAGTTTATCATCTGTAGAGACAAATGTTATATCATCTACATAAATTTGAACAAGTATACCAGAGCCATTTACATTTCTAAAGAAAATAGTTTTGTCCACAGTACCTCTAGCAAAGTGGTTATCTAAAAGGAACTTTGACAGAGTTTCATACCAGGCTCTATGTGCTTGCTTCAATCCATAAAGTGCTTTTAATAGATAGTAACATAGTCGGAAAAATTAGGATCTTCAAAACCTGGAGGTTAACTGACATAGACTTCCTCCTCCAATTCTCTATTCAGAAAGGCACTTTTTACATCCATTTGATAGACTTTGAAATTGGCATGGGATGAATAGGCTAGAAAGATTCTGATAGCTTCAAGTCTTGCAACTGGAGCAAATGTCTCATTAAAATTTATTCCCTCTTGCTGAGAGTACCCTTTAGTAACCAATCTAGCTTTGTTCCTTATGACTATGCCATTTTCATCCATCTTGTTTCTGAATACCCACTTTGTGTTAATAGAATGCTTGCTTTTAGGTTTGGGTCCAGCTTCCATACTTTGTTTCTCTTAAATTGGTTTAGCTCTTTTTGCATAGCTAACACCCAATATGGATCCATTAGAGCTTCTTATACCTTCTTTGGTTCTTTCTGTGATAGGAAGCTACTGTACAGACATTCATCTTGAGTTTCTCTCCTTGTTTGCACTCTAGATGTTGCATCACCAATGATTAGTCTAAATGGATGATCCTTAGTCCATTTTCTTTGAGGTGGTAGATTTGCTCTAGATAAAGTGGCCTCATTGTTGTCTTGATGTGTAACTGAGTGTTGATTTGTTGACACTCCCCTCGAGTTGATGGATCTTTGATTTAAAGATGGAGTTCTCTCAAACAATGTTAGAAGAAATTGATGATATCAGCTTATAAACTATCAAAGTTTATTATCAGCATTTGATATCAGAGTTTAGCAGAAGGTGACGTTATCAACATATGTCATCAATATTTGCTGATTAGTAAATAAACATCAGTATTTAGTCACTATAGCTAAAGATCATGAGATATCAAAGAAGGAAAGGGTTTGCAGAATTCAATTCGGTGAAGGACTTTACTTCTAGTAGCAATCAAATAAAGGATATGTTTTATGATTCCTTATTGTAATATAATAGGATTCCTTATTTGATTGTGTAGCTGTGCAGTATATAAGCACATATTAGGTTAACACTTTATATGTAGCGAATTGATATATCTTTTGTGTAACCTAGCAGCTCTCAAGGATATATGTTCATCCTTTGAGAGATTAGTTTGTAATCAGTTTTTATCATTCAATACAAAACTGTTTATCCTATTGAGTGCTTAATTCGATTTATCTGCATAAATTGTATTCACCCCCTTTATAGTTGTATTAAGGACCTAACAATTGGTATCAGAGCTTGTTGTTGATATACAAACAGTTTAAGATAATTTTCAATGGCAAATAAATAACCTAACAGAATCCCCCACCTCCTCCACTAGCCAATCAACCCATCAATCATAATATGAGAAGATAGGAGGATATCAAAGTTCCAATCCTGAAGATTCATGAATATCCAATATGGAAGGTGAAGATGACCATGTGTCTAGAAGCAACATATCCTGAATATCTGAGCAGGATTTATGATGGTCCATATAGGCCAATGAAGGTAGCTGTTGTTGTTGCTGGTGAAAAAGAAAAAATGTTGATAAGGATAAGAAGGACTATACTCCTGAAGATCTTTCATCCATTCTGAAAAATGCAAAAGTGAGACATATTCTTCATAGCAGTCTTAACAATGTTATGTCTAACAGAGTTATTGGTTGTAAAACTGCCAAAGAAATTTGGGACACTTTGGAAGTCAAGTGTCAAGGAACTACTGCTATCAAGAAGAACATATTGACAGTACTTACTCAGGAGTATGAACACTTTGACTCAAAATATGATGAGTCATTGACTAAAATCTATGAAAAATTTCAAAAGCTGATCAATGACTTGTCTCTGGTTGACAAAGAATATGATCTTGAAGATTCTAACTTGAAGTTCCTTCTCCCAGAAAAGTGGGACTTAAAAGTCACATCAATAAGGTATAACTATGAATTAGAAGAAATATCTCTAGATGAGATCTATGGCATGCTGAAGACTCATGAACTAGAGATAGAACAAAGGAGCAAGAGGAAAGGACTAAGAGCAAGACATGTTGCTCTCAAAGTTGAAGAGAAGCCAAAGGAGAAAGCCAGGAGAAAAAACCACTATAAAGGAAAGGCTATGATTGCAAAGTCTGATACTGAGTCCTCAAACTTTGATGATCACTCACACTCTGATAGTGAATCAGATACTGAAAGTGATCATGATAATAATGAAGATATTGAGCAGATGGAAGCTCTGTTGGTTAAAAGTTTCAAGAAGATGGTCTACAAAAACTATAAGAACAAGAATAAGAGATTTTTCAGGTAGGGCTCTAGTTCCTCAAACTCTAATAAAAGGAATTACAGAAGAAACTCTGATGTCAAGGAGTCAAAATCTGGAAAGTTTGACAAGTCAAAGGAGAAGTGCTACAACTGTGATAGAGTAGGACACTTTGCAGCTGACTGCATGAATCCTAGGGTTGGGAGGAAACAAGCCTTGATCACCAAGAAAAAGAACTGGGATGATACATTGGAATCAGATGATGAAGTCAACTATGCTCTCATGGCAAATGCTGAAACTGAGGCTGACACTGCTGAATTAAACGTACCTCAAACCACACTTCCTTTTGATACTGATGATATTTGTGAATTATGACCTTTTCTTAAATCTCTTCATGTTAGTTATAGGGATCAAACACTTGAAAATGCTAGGATTAAGAATGAAAACCTTGATCTTAAGAAAAAGAATGATCACTTAGAATCTGAGTTGATTTTCATGCTGGAAACTCAAAAGGAATGAGATGATGCTTTATATGTTAAAGAGAAACTATTAGAAAAGTATACTTATCTAGAAAAAGAACTAGCTAAAGACAGAGCAATGATTAAGCTTTGGACTAGTTTAGGTAAAATAGCTCAGGGTTTAATAGAAAGTGAATGTTGGGTATTAGGATTATGATATGCTGATAAGACTAATTCTGATAAGAGAAATAAAAAGGAAACTGAGAAAGCTAAACCAAGAAATACCGATATAAAGGTAAAACTGAATCAGTCTCAGTTAAGACCTATTAAGTTTAACTTAAGTGTTGATGCTGTTAAGTCAGTCAATGAAGTAGGGTCAACATCAGCATTTAAGTCAAATTTAAAAACTGATAAGTGTGAACTTGTTCATATAAAATCAGTAAATGTTGGTTTAATGACTCAGAAGAAGCTTAAGCAAAAGCTGAAGGATTTTAAAATGAAAAACAAGGAACAACAGCCTAGAAAGAATAGAAATGGAAAAAAGGTATTAATAAGGAGAACAAATTCAAATCCATTTCTAATGCACCCAGAAAGATGTGTTTTAACTGTGGTAGTACTAATCATATTGCTGTTGCTTGCAGGAATGTAATATCGGGGATATGACGTGTAATTATTTTTATCAATAAATAAATATTCAGTGTTTATTATATGAATTTTTGGTGAATTATCTTTTAAGTGGTATCTGGCTTTGGATGTTTAAATGTGGTAAAATTTGAGTATTTTAATTTTTATATATCCAAAATAAAGTATAGATAATTGTGATATTTTATTATTAATTTTTATGTTGTTATATGATTTTATAAAGGATTTATGGATTGAATAAATTATTTTTCCGAGTATTTATAAACTATTTTGTATAATAGGGAACCAACCGACTTCAATCGTTTGTACGTTTTTACAACCCGAAAGTCTCGAGAAAACTCCTTTCTAACCTATTTTGATTATTCCGAGCATTTTCTGTGTTTTAACTTTTTCGATCCAGAGTACGGTTTACCCTTGCGGGTCCCGGTGCAAATTTTACGATACAATATTCGTCTCAGTAAATCGATAAAACCTGTATTTTCGGGAAACAGGATATTTTGATTAAACAATTATATTTTCTTCTCGTAATTCGTGTAAACAAAGCGCTGAGACCAATACTGTGTGTAACGCCCCCAAATCCGGGGTCAGAGGATTTGGTCGTCACTATAAAAACTCAATACAAATTAACCTGTTTAATCAATAAACAAATGCCAGCGGAAGATATTTAGCATAATGACCTCAAACTAATCCAAGATCTTTTAAGGTTACAGTTCTAGAAACAAGATATCCAAATTTCACAAATAATTTTTTTCACTTTCTTTTAAAACTCTTTTCAACAATTTTCAGTCTCAAAACTTAACCCGCTAGTATAACTTCGAAAAGAAGTATACTAGGCCCAACTATAAAATAACACAACTATAATATAATATAATATAAACAACTTTACACAAAAGAACTTACACTAGTTCGCAAACCCTGGACCAACCACCTTCCAAAAGCTTCTTCTTCGCTTCCTCGAATTACGCGGCTAAACAGCGCAAGTTAATCCTCACTAGAGGTTAAATTTAAAAACAGGCAAGTATGAGCGAAAGAAATGCCCAGCAAGATCATTATAGCAAATATAGGGTCGTTTTGATTAAAACCGACATCTGCAATAGCGCATAACATTTTAAAATCATAATTGCTGAAATAGAAAATTTATTAAAGAATCGGATAATTATTTCTCACTGTATTCAAAACTCTTTTTGATATTTTCGAGCGAAATGCTTCAGCAATACTTTGAATCTTGACTGAGAATAAAACTCGTAAAACAATGTTTACGGAAATATCGTAAACAACAATAACATGAAACAATGATTATGGAGTTGAATCATAAACTTTATTTAAAACCGAACTCTTGATATTAGTACTCATGTTGTTGTCATATCAAATTAGATATCAATATGAACTTTGATGCTCACAACATCCCATACTGAAGTCAACATTAATCATCTATACTAATATCACCTTTGATATTTAACAACAACCTAAATATCCACATCAAGCAGAAACTGAATCAAAACGGCATTTACCTTTAATCCAGAACGGAAACAGTTGATAAATCATTTATTCCATGAATATCAAAAATGATATGATAATTTAGATTGGGAAAATTCTCCGACGGACGTACTATCACATGCTGATCAGCCCGTGTGATAGCACTAGGTCATGATTCGTAGAAACATGTCCCAAAAACACGAGTACTCAAATAAAAAGGCAATATAACTGCCTGTGGCAAACAAATTGTGTCATAATATTTCATATGACACTTAGAAATAGCCCTCCGCTGGACCGTCCGTCCCGGTCACTTACGCAATTTGATCCAATCTTAAAACCGTTTATTGAAAATGGGTCATAATAATTAATACCCGAAATAATTTTATTCCCCCATTTACCTGGGTAGGAATATTCGCAACCAAATCATCTTTCTCAAAATCTAAAACATTTATAAATCCAGTAATTTGATAAGTAAAATCACTTAGCTATTCTGAACATAGAATAGCAGAAGAGTACTTGCATAAACAGAATCATTTAATTCAGCGATATGTAAAACATTTATCTATTCCGAACTGAGAATAGGGAAAGCAATACTTGCATAAGAAGATTTAAAATAAATATCACTTGAACAATAAGTGATGATAAGGATACTTGCCTTTGAGAATTAGCAGTTAGTCACACTCGCAAACACACATCTATTCTGACATTCTGTCTCAAGACATCACCGTCTTTATTCTACTAATTCTTTGGCCTGCTGCCCATGCAGTGCTGCAACCTAATATTCCATACTATTCAACTCTAGCCTTTATCCACTTCATCTGGTCTTGATCGTCTTGAAAGACTCGTATCTATAATTAAAAGATACAAATTTAATCGTCTACACGATAATCACTCGACGAACTGCGCGTCAATACCCTATCGCCTACCCATACGATAGCCCACACATAATTATAACAGACAAACATAAGAATCCTGAGTCACGCAAGCACGTAATTCACATAACATATAAACACATAATCCATGTATCATATAATTCATATAACACATGACTCAATTCGTCAAAAGGTTCGACTCAGTACGTTTTAAAACTGAAATCGGGTCAAAAATATGATTTATCGATCAATAATCGACTCAGAATGATTTGTGAAATAAGCGACCTTTCGAAACAAAAGAATTTGGTCTCGAAAGTATTTTTAATGAAAGCGAAATATTTTTCTGAGTCTATACGCGTTCGTTTCGTATTAAACGGACAAACGGTCTATTTATTATGAATAAAATAAGAATAAATCAAAACAAATTATAAATAATTGAATCAAATTATGAGTTTCGAAAATAATAAAAGATAATAATTTGAAATCGAAATAAATATTTTAGAAATTTTTTCGAAATAACGTCTTTGTAAAACGGACTTTTTCCAGGGTCATACCCCTCAAAATCAATCCCAAACCAACACAATCCAACTGTACTCTAATAAAATCAATAAATTTAAAACACACAATAATTTATATTTGCACGTATAAACACGCCAGAAACCAAAAATACGGCCAAAAGCGACTTCTACAAAAACTTCTAAAAATTATGAAACAAATATATAAATACTAACATGCTATAATATACACAAGTACGAAGGCGGAATTTCAGAATTGTTACCAAAAATAAATTCTGATCAACCCGAAAAGAAAATCTTATGTCCGGAAAATATCTCCAGAAAAATCTGAAATTAATAGCCATAAACGTACACACGCTGAAATGCCATGTGGAGTAATCACCGCCTCCAAACTCTTTTTCGACGCCCCGAAAATAAATTTTCTTCTCAAAACCTTGCAATATATATACCTATGCGTAGGTATCAAAGCGCTGATCGTTTATATATATAACAATTGAAATTTGGATGTATAGTTTGTAAGCTATGAATTTTTGAAAATTAAAAATATAAAAATTATACGAAAGAGAAGGGAACAAAGATATAAGTGGAAAAAAGGGGGTGTTGTTGCGTGCAGGTGAGGGAGGGGGTAACTGTAGAATAAAAGAAAGAAAGATAAGGGGGAGAGAGAGAATCAGGAGAAAGAGAGAGAGTAAAGAGAGGGGCAGAAAAACGGGGCGATGGAGGAAAACTGTAAAAGGAATAAGGGGGTGGGGAGATAGACACAACTATAAACTCATCTGATGTGTTTTTAATTTTTTCTTTTTAATTTTTTTTACAGAGCAACATGTACGCATACTGAGCATCTGCCACGTTTTGGTGAAAAAAGGAAAGCACGACACGTATAAAAAAAATTAACATGTACCCCCTGCAATCTAGTTTCTACTCCGCGTTAATGTACGAACCAGATTGCGGGCGAATAAAAACCGAAAAATTACTAAAATACTTTTAAAATTCTCGGAATATTTTAAAACTAATAAAATAAAATTTTCTTAATTTTAAAGTAATTTTGACTTGCGCGCTATACCCGTATTTTACAATTAACGAACCGAGCTGCACTTGAAAAAAATTCAGAAAATCACGAAAATAGTCTTAAAATGTTACAAATATCCCGAAGTTTATAAAAACATAAATTTCATAATTTTAAAACAATTTTTGAAATACAATTTATACCCGCTTTTAGAAATTAAACAATTCAACGCGTGGGTAAAATTAATCCCAAAAATTCCCAAAATAAATTTAAAATTCTCAGAATATTCCAAACTTAAATAAATATGAGTTTCATAATTTTTGAATAATTTTGGAATTAAATACGGATTTTACAAATAAATAAAATCAGAAATTCATACAGGGCTAAATAATTAATGAAATTTTGATTTCTAAATTTTATAAAATCCCAAAAATAATTATTATAATTATAAAGTCATAAAAATAATTTTAAAGATAATTTAAATATTTATAAAATTAAATATTCAATAAAATCACTTTTAAAGTCAAAAACAAAACGATAAGATTCAGTAATTAATAATATAAATAATCCTCAATCACTATTGAGTCCCACACAATTAATATTACATACAACACATAGCAGGCAGAATATCCATCCAATCCCTAATATTACTAAACGAACTCAGTTTACCGATACGAATAAAATGATCGGTTTCAAATAAACTTTTGAAAATAATACATTTAAGTAAATATTTTTAAAAATTAACAAGGATCGATATAACACTTAACAATTAGCACATTACCATTTAATAACACCAACTCGTGAAACAAGAATAAATATCCACCATTTTATTCCTTCCTAATCAAAAAATCACCTAAACATATTCAAATAATAATAATAATAATTCTGGAAAATATGGGATATCACACTGTGGCCGGAACGGAGTGTGGCCGGAAGTTTTCCCAGTGGCCGGATTCTGGGAAACTTCCAGCGTGTTCCTGATTGACACGGTGACCCGACTGGCGACCCGGTTTTTTATTTTTGACCCGGGTTTGGTTCCCCAAAACCCTAACCCCCAATTCAAAAGCTGTTTCTGTAACTATTTTCAGAAATAAATCAAAAATTCTAATTTTCATTTCTAAATTTTTATTTTAAATACCAAAATTCATTTTAATTGTTTAAAAATTTAAAAACAAATCTTAATTAATTAATTGATTAATTTTAATTAGTAATTAATTATTTTAGTTGGTCAATTAATTTAAATATTAATTTATTAATTAATTTAATTAGTTATTAATTAATTTTAATTGATTATTTAATTAGATTTAATTATTTCTTCTGATTTAAAAATTTTAAAAAATAATTTCGAGTTTTAAAATATTATTCTAAATTATGTTCAAGGCTCGATAATTATTATTAAATGATTTTAAAGTCAGATTTGGGTATTTGAACCCTGTTATGTAATTATAAATTGATTCTGTTACCTGTTTTAATTATGAAAAATGTTCAAAAATTCGTATTAAATACCTGGAAAATCATTTTAACCCCGAATCGTCTTTGAAAAATTATTTTTATCGAATACCTTGCATGCTATGTGCTATATGCTATCTAATAAATGTGTTCTATGCCTATGTGTTTATTGTTAGACTGTTTTAGTCATAACTTTCAATCCGTAAATCGGATTTGAGCAAAATGAAAGGTAGATAAAAGCTTATGACGTCTATGTGACGATTAGAATGATATGAGCTTGATTATTGATAGATACTTATGATGCTTCACAGAGTAATCAAGGCATATAAAAAGTGAGCAGGTGATCAGAAAATAGAATCGATGCGTAGATAAGAAAGCAAGTGATCAGTGAAAAGGAGCGAGGCATGTAAAAAGTAGACAAGTGGTTGTTGAATAGAATCGTTAGATGAGAGCAAGAGAGTTGAAATCATTTGTGATAAGGCAAGTACTTCTAAACCTTTCTCGAGATATATTGCAAATATTTCTAAACCTTGGCATGACATGCTGCTAGTATTCAAAATAGTTTTGCTTTATATTATAAGTGCTTTGAATCATTCAACCTTGAACCCTGATCATATCATTAGATCTTTGAGCTGTGAACCTTATTCTTTGTAAACCACCGACTGTTGATTTCCCAGATATTAAACCATAAAAATACAATACTACTCCACAAATACATATACACCATATACCAGACACTGAAACAGAATTATGTTAGGCACAAAGCATGCGCTAAATAATTCACACAAGTATACGCGTTCGCAAGCAATATAGAATGATTTCTAGTTCGTTCCCACAGAGACTCTGATTAATTATATCTAATTAACACTTACTCACCAATGTATGATTATTCTTCAATGCCAAGACAATAACAATTAAGATTGGTTAACTAATATGAGCTACAAGAATTAAACACTTGAATTAATAATATTAAACACACATGAGATCCAGACTTCATTACTACTTCATTCAATAGTTATTGTTATTACCCTTAGCATGTAATGGTGATGATATTAATCGAACAACACGTAACTGATAAACGCCAACTTTTGTTATACGAATACCATTCTACCAAGCATCCACAATTAAGATAGAAGTTGAATAGGCATCAATTACGTTGAGACCCTATATGTCTACAGAATTTGACAACATAACGATTTAAGCGCAAGTAATTCATGATGATTACACATGGCAAGTAAAACGGTTAGAGTTACCCACTAATCATGCATACAATATATGAACCTATGCTCGCATGGCAAGTTCTAAATCTCAAGATTCACTGTCGCTTCACAAGAGATTAACAGGCTATTTTACATGTTCGCGACGCACATAAGACGAATAAGCACAACCTATGCTAGATATCATACAATCACCACATACCAAGGTATTTAACGATTAACTAATGAAATCCATAATAAATCCGCTAGGATCCCATGATCACGATTAGCCCATAATAGAACTCATCGTCACCATGGGTTCATATGAAAGCATGATAATAACACAACGATATAAAGATTAAAAATACTTAATAAATAATGAAGTGCGTCACAAGAGTATTAAGGTTCAAAGCATAAAGAAAACTAGCATCTACAATTACAACAAATTAAAAGAATCACAAGATAAACATATGCTTCCTCTTCTTCATTGTTGCATGCTAAAACGGTATTCTCAATCTTCTTGCCTTCGCTCTTTATTATCTCCTCTATGAAGAAAACATCTTCCCATAAGGTTTATATATTAGCCCAAGAGAACCAGTGCTAACAAAAGCCCAATTGGACTCGAATTAATATAATCCAGAATCTGAAATTCCGCACACAGGCGGTCTCATGCATCCTCCACGCGGGCGCCTGCTAGCAGACGGTCGCCTACTACTAGCACGCGGGCGCCTGCAACCCTTCTGGAAAATTCCTTGAATTGCTTCTATTTTTGCTGATTTCTTCGCTCATCTCCCCTAGACTGATTCCAAGCACTTCCTTAAGCTTTATTCGATGAAAACCACCGATCAAAGCAAGTTATACCCTGAAATGCAAAAACACTAGAAAATACGTCAAATACACAAAATACTCGAGTTCAAGACACCAATTCAATCCGTTATGAGACGTTCTAAGCGGTATAAAATTCCACTTATCAAATTACTGAAGCATACATAAACTTATATATACCCTATAATACCCTATGACATCAAAGATCTACACCTTGTATAATTACTGAACCATTGTTCACCTAATACCTGATTCTTCAACAGGCTTGGAGCCGTTCTTCATATATATACCTTGATATACCCTGGTGATACTCATGAATTTCTTTATACTCTGAGATAAATGTTTTATCAATGTTAATCATGATTGTGTTTTATTAAATTATAATGTTTATCATATTGAATTATTTTAGAATTGGATAGTTTTCTTTATGTGAACAAGATTCATGGTCAGACCATATTCGTGGTCGAATTAGGCTAATGTGTGCCTTGGATCCAGTTTATAGAGCAGAGTCGTGTGCCTTGCTTGGGGTTAGTGTGTGACTGATCAGCAGCCTAACCTTGGTTTGCAACTTTAAAATGAATATCCAATTTTAATGATTGTTTAACAAGAAACTTGATTCCTCTGAATCATTTCAATTGATCGTTGTTTAACCTCAGTTATTGCTATTATGACTTGTCGAGCTAGTTAGCTCACTCTTGCGAATCTTTTATATAATTTTATAGTTAAAAAGGAAGTTGTTGGTAGCGAGGATTCCTAGTCCAGTGAGAGAGCTAGGATTCCAGGTTGAGTTGGATTGAGCTAGTAGGAGCTTTATATTGTAGTTGAGTTATGCAAGATTGTAAGAATAATTTCACTACATGTTGTAAGTTAAACTAGTTGGTATTTGGTATGATGTAATAAAAGCTAAGGATGTGGCTTGTTTTCATACTTTGACCTGTTGCGATCCGTGGTTGTGTAAAGCAGAGTCATGCTTATAATATTTTATGTACATGTATAAATATAGTATGTGTATTGTGAACCCCAAACTTCTAACCCGGGTTTGGAGGGCGTCACAGGTTGGTATGAGAGATACGGGATGTAAGTCACTGAAACAAGCCTAGATTTTCGGGATTGGGTAGAGGGTTAGGATTAGGAATAAGAAATAGAAAGATATGACGTCGTGAGGTTGAGTGCGAATGTATAGTAGGTTTTCAGTATGATTCGTGTTACGATTCGAGATTCTTATCTTGCAGTATAATTTTCCGATAAGGCAATGGAAGATTCTATTTTCCTTGTATCATCTGATCATTCGGAGCCTTCTGTTCGAGGACCGTCGTTTCCACCCCAATTTGATTCACACCTTGTTCTACCACCAGTATTAGCTATATACCTTCCATTGTGATAGCTGCACCTCTTCAAGCTATTCTACCATCCCTTGATATGAGACCACCTATTTAAGGACCCTCACCTAGGGGAGAGCGTGGGTCGGTTCGGCTTGGTTTCTCGATAAAATCGGAACCGAAACCATAAATCTTCAGTTTCTAAAATCGAAAACCGCAACCGCCATCGTAACCAACGGTTCGGTTTCAGTTTTAAAATCTCCGGTTCGGTTACAATCGGTTCGGTTTCGGTTAAAAATCGGTAAAATCAAATTAGAAGAAATCTTAATAATTGAATAAAGAAATAAAATCAAAATTTTAAATTTTAGCTTAAAATTCATTATTTTTTTTCTGAATAAACATGCAGAGTAATACTATATATATAGTAGAAGCAGGTAGCTAAATAAAGTCCATTCCATGACTTCACAACACAAGAAGCTGTAGCAGATAACATGGAAACAAATTGTAATATGTATATATCATCAGTCATTGCGGTATTGCACTTGTAACTAAGCTGAGTACCTGATTAAATTTAGAACAGAAGAACAAAGATGAATCAACCACACTGAAAATGAGATATCAACAGCAAGGCATGTTGCTAGGCCTAAGTTTTATTTCCATATTGGACCGACTCAGGTAGTAATTTATTTTTTTAAATATATTAATATATTTATTTCTTATAAAAATATACAAAAATTATATAATTTATAATATACATATATACTATTTATTTATTTATATTAATAATCGGTTCGGTTCGGTTTTTATCGGTTCGGTTGGAACGTATAATCGGAACCAGAACCCTTAAGTCGGTTCGGTTTAAAAAATATCGGTTTCGGATCGATTTTTTTTCAGTTTTTCCCGGTTTCGGTTCGATTACGGTTTTAAATCGGTTTTTTGCTCAGCCCGACCCTCACCTGCTGATTCTGGTTCTAGCGGACATTCAGCTGTGAGTACATCTTTTCCATTTACCCAACGCCATGTTCCATACCATCAATTTAAGACCTGTCTTATGGAGCAACAACAATTACAAGGATGAATTCGAGACCTACAATATATTATCAATACCGAGATACTAAGAAAGGTGAGAAGGAGTTTAGAAAGAGGATTTATGCATTTCGGAGAATAGATGCCACCAGGTTAAATGGAGCCACTAGTGAATATGCCACCCATGATTAGCTTGTGGGATGGACTAGATGAGTTTTGAGGGAGTTAGAGAAGGGTAGAGATCCGTAGTTTTATTAGAGTTAGATGATGGTGTTATAACGAATGTGATATGTATAGCAGCGATATGGTGTGATTTTAGCAGACTTTTTTTTATAGAATAGACTTGTTGACTATTGGATAGATGTTGCATTTAGCGATAACAAAAATGATGATGAGAGTATTACCAGTATGGAAGCATTAAACTGAAGTTATGAATCAGATAATATGCAAATAGTATGCAACAATAACCGAAGTTTTCATCGACTAATGAAAGCAAAATGAACCCAATAAAAGGGTAGAAGATAGATTGAAGTGGATGGACCCTTATATGATTGGGTTAAGGAGGACAACAACCAACTCATATAGTAATGATAACCCGATGTACTATTTTCAAAATTTTAAACAAGTTTTTGAAAAAGATTTTCTTAACAAAATTTCTAAAAGTTCTTTAAACAAAAACAGGTTTTAAAAATTGGTTATCAAATTACTACTTGAGTTTCTCGTTTGTTATAAGATTCAGATTAACTAGAAGAGTACTTGTTATAGAATTGGTATGGTTAATTCAGATGGCCAAGTGGACGCACTATTACAGAGAAGTTTCAATTATTCCCGATAGAAAAATGTAAACCTTGTTTGATAATGTTAACAATAGAAGTAGCGTGCAGAGAAAACTATTCATCCAATATCTAAGACTATCAGAGTTTAAAGAATTCGTTGATTTAAAAGAAGCTCGAGCATGATCGAAGATGGGTAATTAAATTTCCAGACTTTTATAAAGAAATAACATTACTAGTAAAAAAGTCGATATATTAAATGATCAGTGGTTATTCTAAGTCGCATCAACTAAATTTGAAGTTATCCCGTAAGAGCATAATTATGGTCAGATTATTAAAATATTGAACGGGGAGGCACAACGCTAAGGGTGCAAGACTTAATAAAGGAATCTATTATAAAGATTAACTTATGAAGGCATTCCAACGGACTTTCTGAAGTTATTATATGATTTAGAATGAGATCTATCCAGCGAACGAGCTCCGAAGGTGTACATAAGTAAAATGTAGATGGCAAGCAACGATACCATTCTTTTCTATAATACTACAGTGTATATTCTTCTTCATTCCTGAATACGTATGAACTTCTTTCAATAATAAATTATGTGTGATGATAAGAAAAAGAAAACTATTGCATTTCTTTCAAATTTATTTCCCCCTCAAGTGTTCTGCTTTCTGATTGGGACAAACAATGTTATGGTGAGACGCTTTATCGGAATGACAATGAGTTGGGTGGGACGCCACCTAATCATGTGTTGTATGCCATATGGTACGGAAGACTGGCCATCTTAAGTACTAATGTGGTTGTCTCATTCATATTCAAATTATTACTCATTCTCTCTTTCTCAACTATAAATCTATTGAATTATGAATCCTTCTAAATGTTTTGTTGCATTGTTGTTCTTTGCAAAAGTTTTCCAAATAAAATTCAACCTACCAAGAATCAAGCGGATTAAATTTTAGCCATTGGATTTACATGTTTCAAGTGTGGAATACCAGGGCATATGGCAAGAATTGTAAATCACCAACCCCAGTCAGTTTTACGCTAAGAATCGTGGAATCTACTTCGTTAGTGAATGAGCCTCCAAGAGTGGGAGTTGATGATATGTTTGTGAAAGATGCTATTCAGAATACGGATGTGATGACGGGTATGCTTACTGTGAATTATTTATGTGCTAAAGTATGAGTAGATTCGGGAGCAAATCGATCATTTATTTCTCTGGGTTTTGCTGATAAGTTGAATTTCCTAAGTGTATTATTAAATGAGATCATGACTATAAAACTAGAAAAAATAAGAACGTATATATGTTAACCAAGTGTGTTTTAATTGTGAGATAGAGATTTCTGGAAATAAGCTTGTGCTGATTTGATATCGTTTAAGAGAGGAGAATATGACAGTATTCTAGGAGCGGACCGGCCATTTAAGCGTAATGCTCAGATAAAATGTCGTGATAAGAAGATAATTCCGAAGACTCAAGATGAGAATGTGATGATGTTTAGAGGTCGAAGGCAAGCAAAAAAGTTTTTAACGAGGATTCAAACTAAAAGGTTACCGTGGTAAATATGTGAGCACTATATTGATTATATGATAAATAGAAGTCAGGAGCCAGAAAAACTTGAAGGTTTTCTAGTAATCAATGATTTCCTAGATGTGATTCTAGAAAAGTTACCAGGACTTCCTCCAGATAGAGAAATTAAGTTCACGATCTACTTAGCACCTATAATGGAACCCGTGTCCAAGGCCCGTACAGAATGACGCCAATTAAAATAAAGGAGTTAGCAAAAAAATTGCAAGAGTTGTTAGAAGAAGGAGCGATTAGACCTAGTGTACCCCATGAGGTGCCCCAGTATTATTTGTCAATAAGAAAGAGGGAAGCATGAGATTATGTGTTGACTAGCAGAAGCTCAACAAGTTTACTATCAAGAACAAGTTTTTGTTACCTCAAATTAATGATTTGTTTGATCATTTGAAAGAAGTAAATTATTTTCTAAGATTGATTTAAGATTTGGGTATCATCAATTGAAGATTGAACCCGAGGACGTACCGAAGACAGCTTTCAGAATTAAGTATGGTTATTATGAAATTCTAGTAATGTCTTTTGGATTGACCAATACACCAGCAACATTTAAACTTGATGGACAAAATCTTTAAGGAGTATCCGGATAAGTTATATTTGTGTTTATAGATGATATTTTGATTTATTCAAAGTCAACAGAGGATCATGCAGAGTATTTAATGATACTTTTGGAAATTATGAGAAGGAAGAGGTTGTATGCTAAGTTTTCAAAATGTAGGTCTTGGTTGCATGAAGTTTAATTCAAAGTGATGAAGGAACCAAAGTGGATCCAACAAGGATTAAAGTTACTATGAATGAGGAAAGACAAAAAATACCAACAAAAGTGAGAAGCTTTTAGTATTGGCAGGATATTCTCAAAAATTTGTTGAAGATTTCTCGAAGATTGCGATACCTTTAATGAAGCTTACTAGGAAAGGTGAGAAGTTTATATGGAATTGAGAAGTGCGAAGAAAGTTTTCAGGAATGGAAAAAGAGGTTGATCACGACACCTGTTTTATCACTTCCAAACGATCAAGGAGAGTTTGTAATTTTTAGTGATGCTTCTCATAAGGGATTAGGTTGGGTGTTGATGCAACATAATAAAGTTATTGCGTATGCTTCTAGAAAACCGAAACCTCATGAGCAGAAGTATCCTACTCATGACATGGAATTAACAGCAATAGTATTCACCCTAAAGATTTCGAAACATTATTTGTATGGAGAAAGGCGTGAGATTTATACGGACCATAAGAGTTTGAAGTATGTATTACGGTGAAAAGCAAATGTAGTGAAAAAATGCTAAGCAAAAAGGAGAAAGTGAATGTGTTGACTATACTGGAAGAGTTATATAAGGAATGTCAGAAGTTGCAATTGGAAGTCAGAATTTGTAATCCAAAGATAGCAAAGATGTATAGTATGGCTTTTCAGCCAAAGTTGTTAGAAAAGATAAAGAAATGTCAAGGGGAGATAATGGATCAGGATGTTAACAGTTTAGTAGGAGGAGAGTTATGTACTCAGGAGAATGATCGAGGTATTCTTAGATTTTTCTTCCAGAATTTGGATTCCATCAATGACGGAGTTGAAGAATGAAATTTTACAAGAAGCTTATAATTCTAAGTATTCAATCCATCCAAGGAGTACCAAGATGTATAGAGATTTAAATGAGAATTATTGTTGGCCAGAAATAAAAAGGGGGATTTCAGAATGGGTTAGTAGGTGTTATATATGTCACAGAATTAAAGCGGAGCATCAGAGACCCAGTGGATTATTGCAACCGTTAAAGATTTCAGAGTGGAAATGAGAGTATATTGCAATGTATTTTATAGTTGAATTACCAAGAACAAAAGCGAACCACGACGTCATTTGGGTTATAATGGACAAACTAACTAAGTCAGCTCATTTTCTACCTATAATGAAAGATTTTCATTGGACAAGTTGGTTCACATGTAATTGAAAGGAGATAGTAGTTTGTTATGGAGTTCCCATGTCTATTGTATTTGACCAAGATTCAAGATTTAATTCAAAGTTTTAGAAGAGTTTTCAAGAATGTTTGAGGAGCTAAGTGGAATATGAGTACAACTTATCATCCACAGACTGATGGCCAAAGCGAAAGAACGATCCAGATAATTAAAGATATGTTATGTGTTTGTACCATTGGTTTCAAAAGAAATTGAGATGAAGTTGGAAAATATGAGATACTTGAACTAGAGATGGTAAAACAGATGAATAAAGTTGTCAAGATTACTTAGAAAAGGTTAAGTGCAGCACATGATCGTCAAAGGAAATATGCAGATCAATCTAAAAAGAGCATGGAGTTTGAAGAAGGAGATTTAATATTGTTAAAAGTGTCACCGTGAAAGGGATTATCCAGGATCCAAAAGAAAGGAAAGCTGAGTCCTAGATATGTTAGACCTTTTGAAATTTTGAAAAAAATGTCAGTAAGGTAGCATACGATTAGCACTACCCCCCGCATATGGAACATATTTACTATGTTTTACATGTGGCAATGTTTAAAAAGTATAATCCAGAATTCTAGGCATGCGAGAGAATATGAGCCAATAGAACTTCAGGAAGAGTTGTCCTATGTTGAGAATCCAATAGAGATCATAGAAAAGAAAGAGAAAGTGTAAAGGAATGAAGATGCAAAGTTAGAAAGAGTATTGTGAAGAAACCCAAGGGTTGAAAAGTCAAACTAGGAGTTAGAAAGTGATATGCGTGAAATAGTACCCTTAGTTATTATTTAGTGATTCTGGGGACAGAATCCTTTTAAGGGGGGAAGGATGTAATATCCGGGATAATATGACGTGTAATTATTTTTATTAATAAATAAATATTCTGTCTTTTTATATAAATTTTTGGTGAATTATCTATTAAGTGGTATCTGTGTTTGGATGTTTAAATGTGGTAAAATTTGAGCATTTTAATTTCAATATGTCCAAAATAAAGTATAGATAATTGTGATATTTTTCTATTAATTTTAAGTTGTTATATGATTTTATAAAGAATTTATGGATTGAATAAATTATTTTTCAGAGTATTTGTAAACTATTTTGTATAATCGAGAACTAACCGACTTCAATCGTTTGCACGTTTTTACAACCCGGAAGTCTCGGGAAAACTCCTTTCTAACCTATTTTGATTATTCCGAGCATTTTCATTGTTTTAACTTTTTCGATCCGGAGTACGGTTTTACCCGTGCAGTTCCTGGCGCAAATTTTACGATATAATATTCGTCTCGGTTAATCGATTAAACCTGTATTTTTGAGAAACGAGATATTTTGATTAAATAATTATATTATCTTCTCGTAATTCGTTTAAACAAAGCGCTGAAACCAAGACTGTATTTGCAAAAAGCTCGGTTTTGATAATTATCCTAAAACCGATACCGAATTGGATCAGTTTTATTAATACTTAGTGATAAATATTTTATTTTTATATCCGACATGATCCAACGGGGTACCAATATTCCGTAAATATAAATAGCCAATACAGTATTGTAATTTTGTACAAATAAATATAATAATACAGTAAAAATGCATAATTATATAGAGAAGCGAGCTGTGTTCTTCGTGTTCTTCATAATCAAGCCAACATTTGAAAGATGATTCTGGTGTCCAAATCAAGTATGAGTAACCAGATTGAAGGCGTTGATCTATTCTATCTATATCCACCATTAAATCATCCTTGAGGATGAGTAAATTTCATTTCGAAATTTTAGGGTTCTTATACGAATTTAGGGGTTTTTAATTTGCTGATTGTTCACTTGTTTTGATGTTGTGTATGGCTTTATCTTCTAATTTGTGATTGATTCATATATAAATTGTGATTGATTATGTTCAGAATCATGTTCGTTGAGTTTTGGGTTTTGAACTTTAATATTCTTGAGTATAATTCGATTTTCCGGACTATTGAAGGTTGATTTGATCATAAGGTTAAGTAATTTAGATTGTACGAGTCGTTGTCTTTATTTTGCTGTATAGAACGTCGAGTTTGACTAAGAAATCGAAGGTTTCACCGTGTGACAGAAAAATTCGCCGGTTTTGTTCGAATTTTAGCCAGAATCGACGTTCCCTTGATTGGTTGTTGTTGTTGTGTTGGTTTTGTTGCTGGAGATTTGCTGAATGATGTAGAGCCCAGAATGAAACAAAACCAAGCTGTTATGGCCATGAACGGAGTGTGGCCGGAAGTTTTCCCGGTGGCCAGATTCTGGGAAACTTTCGGCGTGTTCCTGATTGACCTGGTGACCCGACTGACGACCCGTTTTTTTTTATTTTTGACCCGGGTTTGATTCCCCAAAACCCTAACCCCTAGTTCAAAAGCTGTTTCTGTAATTATTTTTCAGAAATAAATCAAAAATTCTGATTTTATTTCTAAATTTTTATTTTAAATTCCAAAATTCATTTTAATTGTTTATAAATTAAAAAATAAATCTTAATTATTTATTTAATTAATTTTAATTAGCAATTAATTATTTTAGTTGGTCAATTAATTTCAATATTAATTGATTAATTGATTTAATTAGTTATTAATTAAGATTCAAGCGAACCACATATCAAAACGAAGTTCGTAACATGAACTATCTAATCATGGCAATGGTCAAAACCTTACGGTGAGTTCTCGGGTCCAGATGTTAAGAACAAAACAGTCTAAAGTAAATCAGGCATTACGACGACTATGTTTACGCGATTACCAAATTTTATCCTACTCCAATTCAACCACAAATAAACCACAAATCAACCATAAAACCAAACTCCATCCATAAAATACTACAACAGCCCCAACACCTCAAGTTCTCCAATTTATTTTATTCTCAAACATGAACTAAAACTATACTTAAGTTCATTAACCAATAATCCAAGATTTACAACTCCAAACTCATTATAATTCTAACCAAACTCTAAACATACAAGAATCATGCTCTCATGAACTATAACAAACAAAACCAAACCTAATACTCAAAGTAAAGTTAGGGTTTGGAGGGGTTATACCTTCCTTGGAGAGTGGAGAATCACTTAGGAAGCCTTAAATAACCACTAACTATCTCTACTAAGCTTGGATCTTGAAGAAAACATAAGAAAACACAAAGTTAGTTTCTTGAAAACACTATTCACCAAGAAATTTGATGAATTGATTAGCTATGTTAAACATGGAATCTTGAGCTTAAACTTATGGCTCATCTAAGTTATGAATTATGGAAGCTAAAGAAACAAACCTCTTGATTTTTGAAGGTGTGTAGCTTGAGTTTTGAAAATTTTGCTTTGCTTTTCATGGAAAAGCCGAGAGCAAGAATGAGGGGGAGAAGAAATGCTTCTTGTTTGGTTGCCTAGGTATTTTTGTGATGATTTGTTTGTTAATTAGGTTGTTACCATGGTAAAAATTGTGTGGCTCACAATCATCCAATAATTCCTTCCCTTTTGGTCATGCTTAGGTCATCATTCTTATGTCATCTTCCCATGCTTGTCCTCTTCTTATTGGTTTGATGACATCATCATCACTAATCTCTTTGATTAGCTCCTAATTACTTGGCTAATGACCGCTGATCTGCTATACGGTTTGCTTAACTTTCATTCTCGTTTATCATTTGAGGGATCATACCCGGGATCTTATTACTTGGGTTTCCTTAACCTTTCTTAATACATTTTATTCCTTTTTTGATCCTCTCTTATAATCCTTGAATTTAAATCCTTCTTATCCTATTACCTTATACTCAATTCTTTCGGTATCTGGTGGATTTTCGGGAAAAATCAAAGTGTTCGAATTTGGATTATGACGATCTTTACATACACTTATTTACTTTATGGAATACTAATACGATCTTAGAATTTCCATAACAGTACTCCTATATAGCGTGGTCTGATAATTTTCCTTAATCAGCATCATCAGCAAAAGTTACTATTCATCCGTGTTTCAAAATTCCAAAAATTGAGGTTATTACAGTCTCCCCTCCTTAAAAGGATTCCGTCCCGGAATCAGATAGAAAATGAATAGGGATGCTCTCTTAGCATTGCACTTTCTAACTCTCAAGTAAATTTTCCTACATTGTGGTTCTACCATCAAACTCTGACTAGTTTGATAACCCTTCTCCTAAGCACTTGTTCCTTTTCAATCTATAACCCTTCCTGGTTGCTCCATATAGGTTACGTCTGGTTGTATGTCTATGCACTCACACGCCCCTAATTGCCTGGCATCTGAATTACACTTTCTTAACATTGATACGTGGAACACGTTAAGAGCTTGTTGTAGGTTCGGGGGTAAGGGCTAGCTCATATGCTAACTTCCCAATACGTCTTAATATATCCAAGGGTCCAACACTTCGTGGGCTTAGCTTTCCTTTCTTTCCGAACCTCATCCATCCTTTCCAAGGGAATACCTATAACAGCACTAGGTCCCCTACTTCTTATTTTTTGTCCTTTCGTGTCAAATCAACATACTTCTTATGTCCATCTTGGGCTACTACCAGCCGTCCTCTGATTAGATTTATTATATTCTTGGTCCTTTGGACTACTGCGGGTCCGAGCATCTTGCGCTCTACAACTTCATCCTAACATAAGGGAGATCGACATTGTCTTCCCTCAAGGATCGCATAAGGCGATATCCCGATACTGACATACGATCTATTATCGTAAGAAAATTCAATTCGTGATAAACAATCATTCCAAATTCTTTCAAGTCTATTGCATAGACTCTCATCATAGCTTCTAGCACTATAGCTTTTGCTTCTCAATACTCCTTCTTTTCTTATTCGTAGTCATTACTATCTTCCGTACATAATACTATACTGGTTACACTTTTGCTCGTTAGCGTTTTATAACCTTTTAATAACCACATCAACCTTTGTATCACGAACGTGTTTCCATTCCGAATACCACCATAACTTTACTACTCCTTTTTCAGCTGTTTCTATTTTCCAAAGTTTGATCAATCATATAGAAGTAAAGGAATTTGTTGAGAGATCACTATGATCATGAACACTTGTTCTATTGCATAGTTAGTACAGATGGTGGCCAGCCTTTAGTACTTGACAAGCAATTAAACAACATGTGGTATCCTACTAGGCTTCTATCACACGGATAGATAGTCATTCGACAATATCTCCCCTTCTGGAAGGGTTGTTCTTCTCAGCTTACAGGAAATGAAAAGGAGATAAAAGAACGAATTGAAGAGAATTTTATATATATAAAATATACGGCCACAAAATATCTGGCTTGGAATCTACCTCTGAACTATAGAGGTTTATCATAGCAGAACAAAACATATACGTATCTATATCAATATCCAGTATTATCGCATCACATTTCACATGCTTAAATATTTTTGCTATTTCGTCCATCATTCTATGGACCCATGCTCTTCCTCGAGCTTATACACAATCACCATTGAAACTCCCTCGACATCGAAAATCGAATCCGGGATCTCATTCTAGACATCATCGTTACTAGAATTCTATGCTTGCACCGCAACCTTCCTCGTGTACTAATACGACTTTTTATTGATAAGAAGGAATAAGTATTCAATATGTAGATAATCTACTTAATTAGTCTATCAATGATAACTTATACACCACCACGACCCGATTAGTGGTACTCAATCTCAACATCCATTCCAATACAACTCTCACGGTTGTAAGTAATCGGTTCATTACTCGTAGAATCATTCCTGCATTACTATAGTCCACCGTTGACCTACTGTAGTCATTCATTTTCCTTGGAATCTTAATAGCTAACCATACGGAGTCCATACCTGTCGTATCAAATTCTTCTAAGGAGTTAACATAATCACCATTCATAATTCATGAAGAACACTCCTGATCCTGACGTACTTTCATGACATGAAGCATATAAAATTCCAGAAGAGTTTCAATCAAAGCAACGATAGCTGGTTAATACCATTCTTAATCATATGCCTTCAATAGAAGACTTAACTCAAAGGTTCGTTTAGTCCTTTTTGAAACATGGTCCTGGATTATTCTCAAGATAGGACCTTCTAAAATAGATAGCCCGCTCACAGTGCTAACATAAATTAAATCTTTACCAAACTACTAATACGGTTGAGTATCGTACAATCATCAGAAGAAATGTCAATCTTTCAAACCATAATACAACCTTCACGGCTTTAACCATCATCACTGTATTCCTCTGGCACGTATGCTTATAATTGTCCTCTTACACTTAAAGTGTCGGCCACCTCTTTGACCTTTCCTGATAGTAAAATTTCCTTACAATCAATGTCATTTTTTAACCACCTCCAAATAAATTTTCTACCTCACTTCAATCACTGCTTATGTGAAAATGCTTTTCTTAAGTCCTGGTGAGAAGAAAAAAAATCACCATTTTTTTCATAAGTCATTGCCTTAGTCTTTAGATGTGAACATTGCCACGACAGACTCTCGATCATACTTTGGACGTCTCTTATCTTGGGTCCTTCTTGTTTTCACCAATCTCGACCCTCATTGGGTCGATCTATACTTTCTTATGGTTCAACACGTGCCCCACCTGGCATTATTATAATTATGTCATATTTCCTTTATCAAAATTTCTATTCTTGAGAACTTTGAATATTACCTTTTCTCCTTGTAAGACCTCTAAGGTTATCCTTGAATTGTTCCTTCTGTATTCCCTAGATACAGGGCATATCAAAATAGCATTTACTAATACTAGAACCATTGTCTATATACTTTTGAAAAATTTCTCCACTGATCCTTAAAGATTGTTGTTACCTTAATCCTTTCTAATTCATACTGTCAAAACTCATACTATCCCTATAAAGGGTGAAATGCCAACCTTTATGCATTCCCCTAGGATTCATTTTAAGTTACTGAGGTTCTATCCTTAATTCCACCTTTAAAAAGGTACATGCATCCTTCCATGGATAAATCAAGTCATATATCCTTGATAGATTATCTTATTTAATCATTCCCATCTCGATAGTCTATACCAAATTTCACAATAATATCCTTATTCAAAATGAGGTCAACCAATATGGCCTCCAAAAGATAACAACGGTTATCCGCTTTTCTTGCCTGATTTAGTAATGATAACAGGGATGTTCTAGAAGATATTGGTCGTGTTCAACGTGAACTTCTTCTTAATAAATCCTTATTTTCTTTTGTTATTTATCTCAACATTCATCTCAATGTTGGGATATCTTTCATACCTGTCGTCTCCCTTTCTGGGTATCATGCCCCCGGTCTTACACTTCACTTTCTTGAAGGTCACTTCCTTCATCCAATTTTCCTAATTTCTTACTTTCTTGTCTCCTCAGTCTATCCGCGTCTCCTTGTTTATCCTTCGGACTATCTTAAGGTTTCCTCGAATCCTCCCAACTTAAAGGGGATAAAATATATGTATCTTTCATGCCTTCATCCATCAGCTTTAACTCATGGTGAATCACTCTCATCCTGACGATTACATACTTTTCTATTTCTATTGCTACGAGTCTTTAGGGTTTCCTCATATCTAACTCCCTTATCATTCCTCCAACTCTATTGCCTTTATATTCCTTTCCACTTCAGTTTCTTTTTATCTACCTCTCTCTTGCAATCATTTCACGAACCCACTAATCATTGACTTCAAACATCACGTCGTTCTGGGATTCTAGTCCTCAGAACAAATCTTGACAACTTTTATAATCTTAGATTCATAATTTATCATACTCGTCCGCCTTTGTTTCGGCTCTAAAGCTTCTACACTATTTCCATAACCTTGGGAAGTACTTTCCCGAAACAATTGACTGAACTTTAATCAGTTTATTATAACCTCTGGCTCCGTGCCTTTCTTGATCTTTCGCCAGCGGGTGGCCTCTCTCTTAGGAGGGTAAGTGACAAAAACAGTCTTTTATGATTCGTCCATCATTTAGAATCTCAAATGATTCCTATATTTCCTTTAGCCAGGCTCTCGCCTCTACTGGGTTTGCTTGTTCCTTGGAACTCTGAGAGCTTAGCGACTTAAAGGTCCTGAAAGAATTTCCCACCGCACTGTCTCCTCAGGGTGGTGGTTGGGGATAATAGTCTAAGTTCTTTTTAGATAGGTCCATGAATTGCCGTTTAGGAGTACCGTCTCGGGTCTCCTTTCCTTACTCGACTTTCTGTTTCCTTAGTATGAAATGTTTCATCCTTCTCCCATACTTGGGGTAATCTTATACGTTAAAATCCTTGTTTTCCACTTCATTATATTATGGGCTCCTTCTTTCTTAATGGCAACCTCCCTGACTATCACATTCGGGGTTTGCCCTAAATCTTATTCCTCGAGCTATGGATTTCATCTAAGATCCAGTCCTTATGCTCTTAAACGTTTGGAACCCAAATTCTGTAGGAATACCTCGTTATTCCCTTATCATCTTTCTTGGTATTAATCTCTTCTCCAGTCATTGACTATTTGCCTTCATTCATCACTTTTTCTTGGCACAATATGATCTTTTTTGATAATTCGGGCTGTATTGCAATCTCAAACAGCGTTTCGGTACCGGCTCCGGTTACCTTCACTTCTATTTCCATTTTCTCAAAATCTCTTATCCACTCTCCCAAAGACATTTTCATCTTGAGTCTCTCCTTTATACTAAGGGCATTAGCCACCATTTTGGCTTTCCCTGGATGATAAAGAATCTCATAATCGTAATCCTTGATTAGCTCTAACCACCTCCTCTGGCGCATGTTGAGCTCTTTCTGCGTGAAATGCACTAGAGCACTTATGGCTTGTGTAAATCTCGCACTTCTCTCCATACAAGTAGTGCCTTCAATCTTTAGGGCAAAACTATTGCCACGAGCCCAAGCTCATGGGTTGGGATATCGAATTTTATATTCCCTTAATTGTCTTGACGCGTACGCGATTACCTTGTTGTGCTGTATAAGAAGCACCCTAATTCCTTATGCGAAGCGTCACTACAAATCACAAAATCTCCTTTTCCATTCGGCAACGCCAACATAGGAGCCGTCACCAACCTTTGCTTCAGTTCTTGAAAGCTGTTCTCGCATTTCTCTGTCCATTCGAACTTCTCAGTCTTATGAGTAAGCCGCGTTAAAGGGGCTACTATCTTTACGAACTTGAACGAACCTCCTGTAGTGACCGGCCAATCCTACCTCTGGTAGTCGCTCTAACCATGGTTATCAATTCCTCAGCGACCATCTCTTCAGTCTTGTTAGGATCCTCCACGAGATCCTTCTCAGCAACAATCCCTTCTGGGACAACATCCTCAACCGCTACATCCTCAATATTAACATCATCCGGTCCTGCGTTAGGACGCTCTATCGGATCCACAATCTGATCTCCAATAACTAATAAAACATCATCGCGTTGTTGCTCCTCAACCTCAGGGTTCGGAGTCCCGCTACCATATACGATAACGAACTACGCTTCTATCACGTTATTTATAAGGGTTCCCATAAGGGTTTTAACTGTCAGTACTACGTTTGGTAGTCCGACTATGAACTTGGCAAGAGTTCTTATTTATCTTAGTGAACTTATTATTTTAACATCACTTCATCTCTGAGATTTATAACGCTTAGCTCTGATACCATTTCTGTAACACCCCCAAATCCGGGGTCGGGGATTCGGGTTGTCACGAGTTCCATTTCCCTTATCAATACTTAATCTTAACAGTCAACCTACTACTGAGTACTGTGACCCCACAATATAAACACACACACACACCACAAGTTATAGTCTCAGAGATGAATACCAACAATAACACAAGTCATTTTATTCCACAATTATAAACCGTTACACCTTAAAAGGGTTTCTGAATAAATTTACATTTCTTTGCCATTATTACAATTCATATAGATACATAAATCTGGTACATCAGAAGTTAAAAGCCTAGCCTATTGGTAATTTCTACCTCAGCTACAGCGGCATCAACGCTTCCAGAAAACTGCGGAACGTTTCCTTACCGCTTGCGAATTGGAAGCTTGGTCATGTTCATCTTTTCTATCTGTTGTTGTGTGATGAAGGAAGAAATCAAGGGTGAGCAACAAGCCCACCGAAATAATATGTATAATAATTAACAATATATGAGCATTCTCATAGTACTCATGAAAGTCTTGGTCAAGAAGAAATGAACCAAGCTGATATCTTAACGCGACCAAGTCGCAAAATATTCAGTATATATATATATACATATATAATTTTCACAATCTTTGAAATCCTCTGACATGTATAATATACACAGAGTTCCAGTTTATAAATGTATAAAAATATCGTTGCAAGGTGATCTCATATATCTAACCTTGTCTCAACGTTTTTCTGAAAATCTTTGACATGCACAAGATAATCATTTACTAGATATAAGTTTAAAAGATGAAGTTACAAGAAACTCCAATATACTTATATCTTTTCCGAATACTACTTGAACTACCACCATTCAAGGTATAATCCGTTTCAAAAGTTCATCACATAGATGAGACTTCAAGATAAGATTTGAATAGATTCAATCCTTGAAATATCATTGTAAATAATGAAGTTACGAGATACTTCATTAAGTCCCGATATATATATACACCTATATATATACATTTCATACACTCCTTGAAAACCTCTGTTATGAAAATTATAAACAGAGTTGTAATATCCAATGAATTTGGAAAGGAGAAAACCTTGGCATAAACCTGATATCTTGCTGATCAGGCAAAGATACCAATAAGTAACCTTTTCTACTAGTAGATGGACGGATTCCCCACAGGTCATCACCCTGGCTGCAATAGGACCTTATGCTGGACTGCCACTCAGCCACTTACGCATTTGATGGACTCCCACTGAACCACTTACACTTTCATGGACGCCCACTGAGCCCATGTTGCTTATGCCGACTCAATAGATGGACTTACTTCCCGAATGTTGGGTAAGTAATCAATTCATTTATCAAAATAGCAACCTTTTTGCGAATATAAATACACCACAGAGCCGGATCCCTCAGGTTTTGAGCGAGTATTTAAATCCCCTTTGAAAGGAAGATCTTAAATATAAAAATGAGTTTTGGGATCCACTCTAACTTTTAAAATCATTTTGAAGACTCGAAAACACTTTTAAGAATGTTTGGAGTAATGCTGATTTAATAAAATAAATCAGTCCCAATATATTAGAAAATATCTGAATATTATTATTTAAATAATATTCCCATAAGGATAATCTCTATTTAAATAATTTGAAGTAGAAGTTTTTAAAACTCATACTTGAAATGAATATTAAATTACCAAAGATATACTTATACGAAAGTAGTATCTTTATTTCAATAATCGAAAATAAGTTTGATTATCGAAACATTATTCTTTAATAAAATAAAGAATATTATTTAGTAAATAATCAGAGTCATAAGTCCTCGAATGAATATTCAAAATAATATTCATTAAATAAAATAAACCGAGTCATAAGTCCTCGAATGAATATTCAAAGTAATATTCATTAAATAAAATAAAGTTATCGAATAAAACTTATTCGATTAATAGTTTTGAAAACTCTATCCATATATATATATATAATATACTCCGGAACATCGACTCCCGGTTTTAGAAAATGTTCACCTTTGGGTCCCCTATACTAAGGGTATACGCAACTACTGCTTATCTCTAGCATAGGTATTATGCAACTATAAGCATTAGATCACCAAATACAAATCAAGATTACGAAATAGACATGCATATAAACCATATCAGCATGCTCCAATATATAGCAAGATTTGCTAATTAACCATCATGCATCTATCACAAGATAATGCATATACATATATACATCACAACAACAGTATAACGGGTAGAAAACTTGCCTGAGCGACTGGGGGTGGTAAAAGGCCTGGGACGAGCCTGGTAACCTATAAACAACATATAATTTGGAATTAAACCAAAGTCGCTTAAGAATCTACACTTTAACCAACTAGACTCTAACGATCGCTTTTGCGCTTAACAATTCACTTAAGTCGCTCGAGTACCCTCGGCTCCACCATTTTTAATAAATTAACCATTACGAATTTTAAGGCGATTCTTTCTCGATACTTTAGCAACTTCCTAATCCACATTACATAATTGTTTCGTAATCCAATTAGTCTTTTAGGGGCCTTAACCAAGGTTTTAAAGTAAGGCGAGGGGTAATGGTCCGTTCGCGAAACGCCGTTACTTAAAACTGTCGTTTCTCCTAAACCGTACATCGGATTCAAGCGAACCACATATCAAAACGAAGCTCGTAACATGAAATATCTAATCATGGCAATGGTCAAAACCTTACAGTGAGTTCTCGGGTGCTGATGTTAAGAACAAAACAGTCTAAAGTTAATCGGGCATTACGACGGCTATGTTTACGCGATTACCAAATTTTATCCTACTCCAATTCAACCACAAATCAACCACAAATCAACCATACAACCAAACTCAATCCATACAATACTAAAACAGCCCCAACACCTCAATTTCTCCAATTTATATTATTCTCAAACATGAACTAAAACTATACTTAAGTTCATTAACCATTAATCTAAGATTTACAACTCCAAATTCATTACAATTCCATCCAAACTCTAAACATACAAGAATCATGCTCTCATGAACTATAACAAACAAAACCAAACCTAATACTCAAAGTAAAGTTAGGGTTTGGAGGGGTTATACCTTCCTTGGAGAGTGGAGAATCACTTAGGAAGCCTTAAATAACCACTAACTATCTCTACTAAGCTTGGATCTTGAAGAAAACATAAGAAAACACAAAGTTAGTTTCTTGAAAACACTATTCACCAAGAACTTTGATGAATTGATTAGCTATGTTAAACATGGAATCTTGAGCTTAAACTTATGGCTCATCTAAGTTATGAATTATGGAAGCTAAAGAAACAAACCTCTTGATTTTTGAAGGTGTGTAGCTTGAGTTTTGAAAATTTTCCTTTGCTTTCCATGGAAAAGCCGAGAGCAAGAATGAGGGGGGAGAAGAAATGCTTCTTTTTTGGTTGCCTAGGTATTTGTGTGATGATTTTCTTGTTAATTAGGTTGTTACCATTGTAAAAATTGTGTGGCTCACAATCATCCAACAATTCCTTCCCTTTTGGTCATGATTAGGTCATCATTCTTATGTCATCTTCCCATGCTTATCCTCTTCTTATTGGTTTGATGACATCATCATCACTAACCTCTTTGATTAGCTCCTAATTACTTGGCTAATGACCGCTTAACGATTCTGACGATCTTTACATACAATTATTTACTTTATGGAATACTAATACAATCTTAGAATTTCCATAACAGTACTCCTATATAGCGTGGTCTAATAATTTTCCTTAATCAGCATCATCAGCAAAAGTTACTATTCATCCATGTTTCAAAAAATCCAAAAATTGGGGTTATTACATAGTCATAGGATAAAAGATAGTGATTGAAATCCAGTGAAGTGTTAGCGAGTTAAGACAAGGCAAGTGTTCTGAACCTTCTCAAGATATATTACGAGTGATTGGTAGTTCTGTTTTATATTACAATTGCTTTGAAACACTGAACCCTAAACCTTAATTCCAGTTATTGATCTTTGAGCCGTAATCCTTATTCTTTCTGAACCATTGATTCTTAAATACCCAAATACGAACCATAGATATACGATACTATCCCACAAATACGTACAAACTAAATACCAATTACTGAACCGAAATTGTTTAACACTCAAACCTTCATACCTTATACATTGAAAGACCAAATCCTCATAACCACAAGACTTTGATTCTTTTGTTATCCAATTCTTGTACCGGCTGATAACCAATCCTTGTATTTGCTATATTGTTCCCCTGTGAAGATTACAGATCATCTTATGCTTGAAACCCAATGTTGCTTATGATTCTGTTTATTGCATTATATTGGTTATTCTGTTATTATTATAAAATTGGATTGTTTTATAAAATTGTGGACCAAATTCGTGGTCAGACCAGATTGGTGGTCAAGTTAGGCCAATGTGTGCCTTGGATCCGGTAATTAGAGCAGAGTTGTGTGCCTTGATCGGGGTCAGTGCGTGATTGATCAGCAGCCTAACCTTAGTTTTTAAAATGAAAACTTAATATCCAATTCTAATTCATTGCTTAACCATGAACTTGATACCTTAAATCATTTCACTTGATCATTATTTAATCTCAGTATTGTCAATGTGACTTGCTGAGCTAGTTAGTTCATTTGTGCGATTCTTTTTATATTCTTTTCCAGTTAAGAAGGAACTTGTTGGTAGCAAGGATCCCCAATCCAGTGCGCGATCTAGGATTCTAGGTTAAGAGGAATAAGCTAGCTGAAGAATTTTGGAATAGTTTAAGTTTAAAAGTTGTAAGAATGTTTAATATTCAGTTATAAGTTTGAATAATTGAGATTGGACGTTTGTATTATAAGTGTGTGTGTGGCTTGTGTGCATACTTTAACCTGTTGCGATCCGTGGAAGTTGGTAAGTAGGGTCACTGCATATTATTATCTTTATTATTGTTATAAGCAGGTTTATATATAAGGTGTGTGTGTGTGGACACCAAACTTCTGACCCGGGTTTGGAAGGCGCCACATCAGGACTGCTATTGAGGCTTCTAAACTATCTACTCATGGATCTTCATCAGACTATGTTGCTCTTAATGAACACAAAGCACATAATTGGAATCATTCCTAGAGGTTGGCTGGTGAGAAAATTTCTTTGGATGCTGCTCATGTTCTTGTTGATCATGCTGTCAATGCTACTTCAAATCCTGATTTGAAGAATATCATCAAAGCTACAACGGTGTTGGTTAAAGGGATGCAATCTTTCATTTCTTCACTCAAAGACTCTAATGTTGATCTGAGAGAGGAGGTTGTTGATCTTTCTGTGACCATCAAAGGCACAAACAAGCATAATGGCTTGGTGAAAAGGATGTTGAGAAACAAGAATAGATGACTAAGAAGCTGGAAGCTATTGAAGCTAGTCAAAGTTCTACTAATCAGAAAATGGATACCATTTTCTCTTTATTACATGGTCTTTGTGCCAAAAAGGGGGGATGGTAGCTAAGAAAAAATGCACACCTAAATTAGTGTACAGGAGAGATGCCAATCCTGATAACGATGGTGATAATCAAGGTAAAGGGACCTTTGATGCTTAGGTAGTTCAATCTAGAACTGGGATACAAACTCAAACTCAAACCACACAGTCAACTCATGTCTCTAAGGATGGTGCAAAGACTGTAAAAATTCAGACAATGACTCATTCTCGATTCCTAATGGAAAAGCAATCAGTATCTGCAATTCCTGATGAAGATGAGATGATCATTGATAATCCTGATGATGCTATGAGGTTTTATAGAACTTTCAAGACAAAAGCTGGTGCAAGTATCACTCTTTACCACAAGGATAGAAGAGTTGAATAGTTGGAAAAAAGAAGAGCTCTTATCTACTTGGCTGATGAATTTCTTGATATGTCAAATGAAGAAATGATCAGGAAACATGAGGAAATTCTTAGTCAGCTTCAAACTGAAAATCAAGGTACCTCTAAGGGAAGAGCTAAGGCTAGAGGAGCAAGAAGTGAAAAAAGAGGTAGAGGAAGAAGTTCAAGAGTTGTTCAGCAAACTATAGTTCCTTCTCAAAGAAGAACTAGATCCAGTGGGGCCAGGATTGAGGAAATACCTGAGACATCTCAGTCTTAGGCTCGACTCCTAAAATTTATGTTGATCTTATGTTTCTCAATTCTGTACCTAGACCAATTGAATTTCCCAATCTAAATCTCTAGAAGGAAGAAGGTGATGAAGAAGAAGCATATTTGTATAGAAGACCAAGGCAACTTCAAATTGAATCAACTCCAGACAACTCAAGTCAAAATCCTGACACATGAAATCCTGATCCTGACGGGTGGTCTATTCCTGACTTAGTTGAAGTTGGATATGAAGCTGTCTTGGAGCACTTAAATATTCAAATTATGTATGCTTATGTTGATTGCTACAATGCTAAAATTGATGAAAAGAAAATAGAGAAGAAGGCAAAATCAGAATAGTAGTTAACGGAGCTGATCAGAAATTCAGAAACATGTTGTAGAGATCTGGTAGAGAAAGATGGAGGTGCACTGATAGGAAAGAACTCTATAAAAGATCAGAGAGAAGATCTTACAACTTTCCTAGAATCAAACTCAATTACAAGTGGGAGAAAATTGATGATCTAAAATACAATAAATAAATAAATTTTACTCCTGGAGGAATAAGGGAGGACGGATTACCTGAACCAAATATCATGAACAGAAATGATGATACTTCTTCTTGAGTAAGATAGGCTCAATCTATGAACCTAAATTATCCATACATAAGAGGAGGAATTGGACATCATGAAGCTCAGCTACTGAATACAAGATTGGTGAACTTCACATTAGCTGATAGACCTGGTCAGAAAGTCACTCCAAATCACTTGGACAGGTTTGAAGCTGTGGAAATCATTCTTGACAGACATGATGGTTCCGAACCCAAACAGAACATCTTGCTTATGCTATAGGATGGTCAAGTTCAAGTTCTTCCACTTGATGAACTTTTGATAATGTCAACCAATAAGCTCAAATACATTCATTATCTATTAAGGGTTGAAAATGAAGCATCTAATGAATGGTCAGAATTAATCTATTATCCCATCAAAAGAAGAATTCTTGATAAGGGCATATAATTCACTGGACATTACATTCCTATATATATCAAGTTCAGTCATCAAAAAATTGGAAATAAAGAAGGGAGCAGCAGTATTTAAAACTTTGTGGACTCAAAAGCACTTAACTATGAATCCTGATGGACTGAAGCCTTGCTATGTGTCATTGGATGATTGATGATTGAAAGAAATCCTATTGGAATGCTGAGAGCTGCTATATACCAGTTGTTTGAGGAAACTAAGTATGAAGGCTACAACAGATGCTCCTAAAGAAGATAGATAATAGACTAAAAGCTTTTGTTCAGAGATACTTCAAAGTTTATCAAGAACCATAAAGATCAGCTTCTATATATGAGTATTTCTACAATACTTATATTTTACATTTTATCTTTATATTTTCGGCATCAGACATTACTTTAGAATTTATGCTTATTATGCAAAGCATATATTCGAGGAGATTGTTGGAAAATGTCTAAGTCAGAGATCAGGATTTGCTGGGATCAGAATCAGGATTAGCTGAAGTCAATCAGGTGTTGCATATGTCAGTCAGGATTTGTCAAAGCGTCAGGATCTGATCAGTTGTCAGTATCTCCATTGTTAGGTCACACACACTGTAGAAGGGGGTTGAATATATTGTTTAGCACAATTAAATCGAATATAAGAACTCAAGTAACAGAAAACAAATTTTATTCAACACAATAAACTCTGTTATAATATGGAACTGTCCTCTCTCAGTGATGAACAAATTATCGCGAGAGATGTTAGAGTTACAAAGAATAATAACTTCGATAATCGTAACACTTATAGTGTAAACTCTATGCTTGTGTTTATATACTACACAGTTACAAGATAAATTATAATTGATATGGAATATAATTCTGCTTCCTAAAATATATCAACTAGTTATCTTTTCTTCCAAGTATTCTATTCTTCATAGAATTCCTTCTTCATGCATATTTATTTTTGTCTTAGTCTCGATCTTCTTTCCTTTCAATCAGCCGCCTGCCTTATCTGAAAGTCATCTTAAGTCCCGATATTATCTCTTGATAAATATATTCTGATCACTTATGTTCTGATAACTTAAATTCTGATATCTTAAGTTTTGTCTTTAGTATAAGTGCTGATTTCCAGTTAAGTATTGATTTGTCCTGTTAAGTAAGATCTGAAAACTAAACACAAATCATATTACACATGACATTATCAAATATATCTAAAAATCTCCCCCAACTTGTAAATTAGCATAATATACAAGTTCAACAGATATTTGATGTTGTCAAAAACATTAAGTACGAATGCATGAGAATTTGACTAGATAACTACAACTTACAATCCTTTCAGCTTTACCATCTTAAACTTCTGATAACACTTCAGTCTGTATAAACTTCATAATTTAAGCAGTTGTAGATCTTTGACTTGGCTTCAATTTCAATTTCTGATCTCTTTGATGTTAGGAGTTGTTCTGAGATAGTTCTTCAACAAACATCTCTCTGCATATTCAAGTTCATTGACCATCCTCCTTTTAGCATTTATCAATTCAGCTGTAACTTCTCCCGTTTGAAAAATAGATGCTCTGAGATCATTTATCTTAGCTTTTTTTATCTCCTGATCTAGTCTTATCAGATATGCCTTGTCAGACTCTAGATTGAATTCCACAGCTTTATAACCCAGAAAAGTAGTTATAATCTTAGCATAGTTAGGATTCATATCGACAATATCACCTTTATAATCTCTGTACTTGGGATAGTATGTGTTATCAAACTTTACAGAATAAAGCTTCTTCTGTCTTTGAATTTGAGACTTTAAATACCCTACAGCACTATCTGTTAATCTGTCTTACACTTGAAGTAGGAATAGAACATGTTCCAGTTCCTCAAAATACTTCAGTGGTATAGCATTCTGCTTAATCTGGTATACCCTTCCATCTGTCATAAAATATAACAAGATATGCTCTTTCAAGAAGGTATGGTAAACCATTTGTACAGATTCAAGTCGATTCGATCTTTCAGGAGTTGCTCCAGCACCTGGTTCACTTAAGGAAGTTGTATCATTGGTAGTGTTATGTACTCTTCTTTCATCAGAACTACCCAACCCATATTTATCTCTTGCTTCCTTTCCTGTAACAACTCTTGCTTCAAAACCACTTGTTGCAGTCTTCAAAGGTTGAGCCTGTTTAGCTTTGGTGAATCCTGGTAGGAGTATCTTTGAAGGTTTAACATGAGCAATGTCAGAAGTTTCCTTTTCATTATCTTATGATATCAAGCCAACTTGAGCTAAGTCAGAGGTTGCTTGCTTCACTGTCATATCAGAACTTACTAAATCTTGACTCTGAACAACATGAGCCATGTCAGAGGTTGTTTGAGAAATCTTCTTTGAAATCAGAGTAAGACTAGTATCTTCTTCATCATCACTTATTTCTTCATCCATGACTGGCATATAAACCTTTACAGGTTCATCAACTTTTTCTTTGCCCTTGGACCTTGGATCAATTTCCATTTGTGATTTGGCCTTGGTTGCCTCAGGACTTGTTCTTTCCTTTATCACAATACCCTTAGGCTTCGTAAATTTCTTTTCAAAAACAGAAGCTTTAGATTTTGTCTTGAAACCTTCTGCTTTGAGTCTAGCTTAATCTTCCTTTAGACTCTCAAAGTCCATTCCTGGATTTTCTATAAGAAATAACTGTTTTGAAATTTCTTCATCAAGTTTCAGATGTTCACCAGAACTTATCATTTTACCAGTATCAGAACTTATTCTTCTCCCAGTATCAGAACTTGTTCCTTGACTTGTAATTCTATCTTTACTTGATGAAAATCCTTTGCCTTGACCTTGACCTCTACCCTTATCAGAATTTCCCTGGTCATCATTTCCATCATCCTTTGCTTTCAGTGTCTGAATAGATTTGTATTTGGACTTAATCACTTTCTCCCTCTTTTTGGCATCAGCAGGTGAAAGAAGAGAGATAAGCAATTCCACTGAGGATTGGATCTCATTGAGTTGACTTTGGTGAGAAGCTTGATTCTTTAGAATTTCAGAAATCTGAGCTTGTTGCTTCTCTTGAGTTTTCTCAATGTTGGCAATTCTGTCAAAGGCTGGCTTGAAAAATCTGTTCTTTTCAAGTTTCACATTCATATCTTTCTGGATCAGAGCTTCCTGAATTTTGTTCACCTTGTCATGAGTTATTGAGTGTTGACCTTGAAGGTGCCTTGTACTTAATGCAGTAACTCTCAGTTGTGCCTTGAAATCATCATTTATCAGCATTTCATCAGCTTTTGCAAGATGCTCAGCAAGAATCTTTTCAGAAGGAACAAAACTAACTGAGTTCCATTCTTTAGTCCACTCCTTTCCTCTAGGAGTTTCACTCCAAGGTACTGGTGCTTCCCCTGTAACAAACTTCCTGACTAAATCAGCTTTATGAACAGTTTGTTGAGGTGCATGTCCTCATGGACCAGCTGCAGCAGCATCTAAATGAGCAGCAGCTTCACCGATAGTTTCTTCATTGGCAGCATCATAACTTGTAGAGCCTGCAGTATCAACATCCTCGGATAAAACAGCAGTATGTGAGGCTATAGAGGCTTCAACTTCTTCCTCTAAATTCTGATCTGCAGCCAGGTTCTGATCAACATCCAAAATTGATATTGTTGGTGGAGTGAGTTGAATTGGTGGAGCTTCCAAGTACAAAACCTCAAGCACAGTCAAGTTATGAATATCAATTTCAGCACTTGTACCTAGTTCTTTAGTATGTACTGGATCAACTATAGGTGACATAGGAGGTGTAGGTATTTTAGCTTGAGCAGTTTCTGGTTGTGCAGTTTCTGGTTGTGCAGAAGGAAGTAATTCAATAACAATAGGTTTTGTTGAGATCAGAGATTCCTGATCCCCTTCCTTAGC